>NC_135893.1:108069136-108278509 GCF_964194155.1 Cetorhinus maximus
TAAATTGCAACAACTTGCCACCATTTCTAACAGCCCCTTCCAAGCCTGTGACTGTCCCCCCACGAATATAGATGGGTATTTGGTCTCTCAGGGAATTAAGGGATCTGGGGAAAGGACAGAAAAGTGGAGCTGAAGACCAAGATCAGCATGATCGTGTTAAATGGCGGGGCAGGCTCGACAGACCATATTGTCCACTCCTGCTCCTCTTTCTTGTACCCCTTGTTGCACTTGAGAAGGTGGCGGGCTTTCTTCTTGAGCCTCTGCAGTCCGTGTAGTGAAGGTGCTCCCACAATTCTGAGAGGTGGAGAGATCCAGACTTTGACTCAGTGATAATTAAACAATGGCAGTATATACCCAAAGTGGGGTGCTGTGCGGTTTGGAGAGGAACTTGGCGATGTCCAGAAGGACAGGGCAGGAGGTTTGTGGGTCATAAGAACGGAAGAAATAGGAGTAGGCCATTCGGCCCCTCAGGCCTGCTCCGCCATTCAGCTAGATAATGGCTGATCTTCTACCTCATTGCCATTTTCCTGCACTATCTCCATATCTTTTGATATCTTTACTCTCTAGTAATCTATTGATCTGTTTCTTGAATATACTCAATAGCTGAGCGTCCACAGCTGCCTGGGATAGAAAACTCCAAAGATTCACCACCCTGTGAGTGAAGACATTTCCCCTCATCTCAGAACTTAAAAGCCTACCCATTAATCTGAGACTGTGTCCCCTGGCTCTAGACACCCCAGCCAGGAGAAGCATCCTTCACGCCTCTACCCTGTCGAGCCCTGTAAGACTTTTGTATGCTTCATTGAGATCATCTCTCATTCTTTTAAACTGTAGAGAATACAGGCCCAGTCTCCTCAATCTCTCCTCGTTGGATAATTCCATCATCATCTCCAAGTTCCTCTCCAAACCACACAACGTCCCAATTTGGACATATATTGCCATTGTTTAATTATCACTGAGTCTGAGTCTGGATCTCTCTCCCTAACAGAATTGTGGGAACACCTTCACTACACAGACTGCAGAGGCTCAAGAATAAAGCCTACTACCTTCTCAAGTGCAACAAGGATACACAAGAAATAGGAGCAGGGGTGGACAATATCGTCCATCGAGCCTGCTCCGCCATTTAATACGATCATGGCTGATCTTGGTCTTCAGCTCCACTTTCCTGCCCATTCCCCATATCCCTTGATTCCCTGAGAGACCAAAAATCTGCCTATCCCAGCCTTAAATATATTCAACGATGGAGCATCCACAGCCCTCTGGGGCAGAGAATTCCAAAAATACACAATCCCATGAGTGAAGAAATTTCTCCTCATCTCAGTCCTAAATGATCGGCCCCCGACCCTGAGACTGTGCCCCCATGTTTTAGATTCCCTAACCAGTGGAAAAAATCTCTCAGAATCTACCCTGTCATGCCACTTCAGAATCTAGTACGCTTCAATGATTTCGCCTCGCATTCTTCTAAATTCCAGAGAAAATGGACCTAACTTGTTCAGCCTCTCATCACAGGACACCCTCCCTCTCATCCCAGGGACCAATTTAATGGGACTTCGCCATTCCACCTCCAATGCAAGTATATCCTTTCTTAAATGCGGAGACCAAAACTGCACACAGTATTCCAGATGCGGCCTCACCAAAATCCTGCACAGTTGTAGCAGGACTTCTTTATCCCAATACTCCAATCCCCTTGCAATAAAGGCCAACATGCTATTTGCCTTCCTAATTGTTTGCTGTACCTGCACGCTAACTCTGCTTTCCTCGTGCATGCACACTCAAGTCTCTTTGAACATCAACACTTATAAGTTTCACACCTTTTAAAAAATATTCAGCTTTTCTATTCTTTCAATTAAAGGGAATAACTTCACAGTTCCCCACATTATACTCGTTCTGCCATCTTGCTGCCCACTCTCTTAATCTGCCTCTATCTGTTTTAAAATTAGGGGTCGCCCTTTTAGGACAGAGATGAGGAGAAATTTTTTTCTCTCAGAGGGTTGTGCGACTTTGGAACTCTCTTCCTCAGAAGGTGGCGGAGACGGGGTCACTGAATATTTTTAAGGCAGAGTTAGATAGATTCTTGTTAGGCAAAGGAATCAAAGGTTATCAGGGGTAAATGGGAATGTGGAATTCGAAACACAAACAGATCAGCCATGTACTTTTGAATGGTGAAGGGGCCGAATGGCCTGCTTCTGCTCCTATTCCGTATGTTTCTATCTCTTCGCAGCCTCCCTGTATCCACCCCATAGCTTATCTTTCCACCTAGCTTGGTATCATCAACAAAGTTTGATACATTACTCTCTGTCTATTCATCTCTGTCATTAATATAGATTGTAAATAGCTGAGGTCCCAGCATTGACCCTTGTGGTACTCTACCATTCATTACCAGCCAACTCGAAAATGTAAATGGCCGCTCCTGCAGTACTTTCAAAACACAAATTGTGGGGAGCAGAGTTCCATCCATGTCCAAAATTGGGTGGAATATGATTCTCAGATAGACAGTATAACTGAGTGAAGTTTGGCATTCTGTGATTACTGTTCTAAGGTCACTAATTACATCCTGAAGTTAGGGCTACTAGAAATACTGCAAATACTGAACTTAATCGAATTGGCAAAGATCTATTAATTGCCAAAACTAGCATTATCATTTCTAATAGTAAACCTGTTGGGTTATGCAAATTATAACAATAGATAAATATATTCACAATATAGTAGGGTCAATAAACAAATCAAGGGAAACTTCTTTATTCAGAAATAGGAAGAATATTTTAAAGATATGACTGCATAGATAAAGAGAATGCAGTAATTATAGTGTGTGGATTCTCAGAAAGCATTTTATTAGTTTGTTGGCACAAGAGGCTTGTAAAAATGGAACTGTCTGGTATGAGAGGATGTGCATCAGCATGAATAGAAGCTTGGTTGCTTGATATAACAGCAAGGATAGTTCTAGCTCTAGTCCTCTGATACATGATTAAAATAGACAGTGATTTACCTATGAGTGTACCATACACCTTCAATTTTAACCTGTGCTTCTGAACAAGTACTGAGAATGAAGCCAATAAGGTTCTTAGTTAAATAGTTCAAGATCTCATATAATAGTTTTCAAACAATGTCCATAAAAGTGAGGAACAGGATCTCAAAATTTGTTGACACAAAGTAGGTGGTTTGGCAAAATTGAGGGGGAGTGTAAAAACTTTCAGGAAGACTTAGAATAGCAGAACGGGCTGAAGGGTGGCAAAAGCAATTTTAATGTGAATATTTTTTAAGAAGAGCCAAGGATTGAGTTATATAAATCAATGGAAAGATGCTGAAGAATGTGGATAAATCAAAGGATTTTCTCAAGGGCAATTAAGGATGGCAATAAGTGCCAGCCATGCCAGCAGCACCCACATGCCAGGAACAAATAAGAAAAGATGGATAAAACTATTTCATAAAAGCCAGCAGCATTTTTAATTTTATGAATGGAGGCAGAAAGTGCAAAAGAGGAAAAAGTAATGATAAATTTGTATATAGCATTAAGTAGGCCTCACTTTGCATAGAATTTTGGTCACCATGATAAAGCAGCAGAGAGTACACAGCATAAATTCACAAGGACAATGCCAGGGATGGGGAAAGTATGAGGGGAAACTTGAAATCCTGGGACTGTTTCCCTTTGGAGGATAGAAGAGAAGGTTCAATAGAAGGTCAGGGGCTGAGAGTTCTGCAGGCAAGCCACCTGTTTCGCCAAAGCCTGTCCACCATCTACAAGGCACCAGCCAGGAGTGTGATGGAATACTTCTCACTGGCCTGGATGAGTGCAGCTCCCACAATCTTCAAGAAGCTCGACACCATCCAGGACAAAGCAGCCCATTTGATTGGCACCTGAGCCACCACCTTTAACATTCACTTCCTCCACCACCAATACACATTGGTCACAGTGTGTACCATCTACAAGATACATGGGGAGAAGGTGGCATATTGGTAATGTCACTGGACTAGTAATCCAGAGACCCAGGCTAATGCCCTGGGGACATGGATTCAAATCCCACCACGGCAGCTGGTGAAGTATGAATTCAGTTAATAAATCTGGAATTACAATGCTAGTAATGGTGACCATGAAACTATTATCAGCTGTTGTAAAAACCCATCTGGCCTAGCCTACATATGACTCCTCTAAAATGACTTAGCAAGGTCAGTTCAAGGGCAATTAGGGGTGGCCCTGATCCCATGAGGGAAAAGAAGCAACTCACCAAGGCTTCTTTGACAGAACCTTCCTAACCTGGAACATTACAACTAGCAAGTTTCCCTCCAAATCACACAACGCTCTCTCTAGGAAATAGATTGTTGTTTGTTCACTGGGTCAAAATCCTGGAACTCTCTCTCTAACAGCACTGTGGATGTATCTACACCACATGGACTGCAGTGGTGTACCACCTTCTCAAGAGTGGGATGGGCCTTGACAGCGATGCTCACATCCCACGAATGAATAGTTCTTAAAATGAAATAAATAGAAAGAACAGGGAAAGATTATTTCTTCTGAGAGAAAAATCAATTGAAGTTTGATGAGAATAGCTAGGATAAATTTCTTCACACAGAAGGTTGTAGGAACATAGAATGGTTTGCTCCAGGGAATCGTTGAGGTAGATCATATTTCATCTTTTAAGGTATCAAAGCAAGATATAAAGGCAGTCCTCGGACTTACAACACAGTTGATTCATGAAAACCATGTCTTAGTCGAAACATCATAACTCGGAACCAATTTTCCCATAAGGACAATGTTATAAATGGGGGATTGGTTCCTTAACCAAGGCCCGATACCCTGGCTGGAATTTTCCGCCTCTGTTGGCATTGAGCCTCATGGCGGGTGTGAGCGGACAATATGGTGAGAAGGCCAAAAATCGGTTTCACGCTGTCGTGAAACCAGCTTGTGATTTTCCGCTCTGCCCATCAATGGCAGGCTGTGTTTCCCGCTGCTGGACGTCCAGAGTGTCATTTTAATGCATTTGTATTTCATTGGAAGCCCTGCTCGCCGGAATCATCCCCCCACACTGGATCATCCGGGCATATCACAACTCTACATAAGTGACGTGCACCTGGCAAGCTACATTTCGCTTGGGACTTCGAGGTTTGTTTGCCTACCTTTCTTCGGGAAGCACTCGCGGGCATCAGCACCAGGCTTTGCAGACAGCAGACTCACTTTTAGGGGGCCTCATAAGCAGGTCTCTACTCACCAGACCAGCTGTAAGGCGGTGGTGGCTTTTCAACGTCTGCAAGGTAAGGCTTGCTTGAGGAATGGGAAGAAATGGCTTCAGGCAAGGGAAGAAGCTGCAGGGTGAGGGATGTACTGGGGAAGGGGGTTATCCGAGGGCGCATGTCGAGTTTCACGAGTATGATTATCGTCAGCAAGGCACACTGCTATAAACCCTCTCTCAGGTCATGACAGTTCTGATGGTGTAGCTCTCCAGAATCCCTTTTCAACTAAGCAGCCAATAACACCCTGGTCCATTTCTGGTAAAACACCCAGCTCTTTAGCATCTCTGAGCTATTCACACAGCCTTCTGAGTTTTAGAAGTTTTTAGCCTGCTCATACAGTACCTCCATGAGATCCCTCATCTGTGTGTTGATCATCTTCTGCCTCCAGTTCTCCTTTGTCTGCCAACTACATGACTTTCATATGCTAACTTCCTTTCTGTTGGTATTGCTTCCAAGTCACACGAATCAGTATTTCTTATTTTCCAAGAAAATAGTAATTGATCCCTTTACAATTGATGTAAACCCTTAAGTCCTTTTCAAACATTCTTAAAAACAATTATAAATTCCACAGAAATTACAAATTTTCCTTACTGTACTGCTTCCAGGTCAAAGATTGTCACAATTTTGTTTTTTAAAAACTAAATGCAGTGGTTCATGGAAAATTCACCTTTTAGCGGCGTGTCTTAATATACCCAGCAGCATAAGCCATCCTTGTAACTGATTGCTTAGTTGTTACAGAATAGCTACTGGTAAATAAATCTTCTAAGAATTTTATGCCAATGTTCAACCAACTAATCTAACTGTTTTACCCACAATTAAGTTTTATACTTCCCAAAAAATAATTCTTCCTCTTTGATTTTTAGTTCACTTTTATTGTATTTAATGCACTATTCAGCAATGGAATGAAACACTGATTCCAAATTATTGAAGGGAATATTCGATTGCGAATAATTTGAGACAAGGGGCTAAATTTTCTCTGGGTGCTGAGGTACATTTCGATGCACAAATAGTCACAGTTAGGGCGGAATCGTCCCAGATTTCCATTAAGCGCAGTAGCAGGCGGGCAAAGTGACATTTTATTCACTGGCCGCAATGGCAGCTTTTCACTCCGTATCGTCCCAAACCCGCCATATTAATCATACATTCCCGGGAAACATGTCGCTTCCATGGCGGGCGGGCTGTCATTCGCTCACCACGCCATCATCTTGCTGCTTCTGCGCGTTGGGCGCCACATTTAAAGTCCAGTTGTGTGCACACCTCTCAGTGCTTCCAGCCCACGACTGCTGCACAGAAGACATGGCCCTGAAAGGCAAGAAGACTGCAGCTCCCAGGTTCAGTGATTCGTCCTTCAAGTGCCTTTTGGACAAAGTGGAGGCTTGCCATGTTGCCCGCTACCCCGCTGCAGGATGGGCAGCAACCTCACTAATCCAGCTTGGGAGGCGGTGGCAATGGTGGTCAGGACCAACGCCCTTCAAAATGGACAGCCACCCAGTGCTGAAAGAGGATGAATGATCTCCTCTGTTCCACCAGGGTAAGTCACTCTTCTCATCACTCTCAATTCACATACAAACCCATCACACATCCACAGGGCCCTCACTCACTGCCGGTTCAAGGTATATCACCACTGTCATGAAAATATATGAATTTTCATAATACTATTGTAATTTATTGTAAAGGTAGGTTAATAGTGGGGTTTGGATTAGTTTCTGTGTATAGTTTGTGGGTTTTAATTGAATTGCAAACAACTAGTCTGGGTGGCTTTGATGTATCAGAAGGGAAACTAGGTTTGAAATGCTAAATATGTAAACGTGGTTGAAGTTTTAGAATGGGAGATGTGAAGAACATTTGCATTTTTAGATAAACCCGAGTAATGCATTTCAAAGAGATGGTAAGATGTTACACCTAGCCAACAGATGCTAAGCCAAACAGTGTGTTTATTTTCCCCAAAGATTACTGATAATATGAGTACTATGAAAGATTTATATAATGGAAAAAGTAAAGTTGCAAAGACATCTTGGAACAATGGGATTTACATTAAAAAGGGAGAAACATGCATAAAGGAGATGAGGTTATGTGTAAGGAAGAAGTCATTCTAACATCCAACAAGTGTGAAAAGCCTCCAGCCTCTATGTACCAAGCTGCTGTCTCCAGGAACTGAAGCTAAGAGAATTCATTTTAAATATCACTATTCAAGGTATTGTGTGTTTACCTGGGTCGGTTGAAATCTATTTTGTTTTACCGTAACAAATGTAACTGGGAGCTAGATTAATTAGGGGATGTAGGAGTTATCATAGTAGTAATTTGTAGAGCTTTGAATGCGCTTAGGATCATTTCTTACATTAATAAATATTTAATTTAGTTTAGTAAAAAAACCTCTAAGACTCAGTGGACTTATTCTACTGAATTAAATGCACGCATTTCAAAATAAAAATACAAATTGCAAAACAGTTGTGGCAGCTGTTTCAAGCTTCCCCCTGGGATTTGAGCAGCTCAGCATTTATCACCTGCTGTGCCATAACGCCATTCACTCTCTCACAAACACCTTCATTGTCCTCATCATCAAGGGACTACTCACCACCCATACATGCCAGGCATACTTATCATCTGGCCTGGCAGGCTTTCTGCTTACACTCTCTCCAACTCTATTCATGCAGGACAAGCTGGCACATTACAACGGGGAGAGGTTGCAGACCAGTGGAGGAATGCCTGAAATCAAGGTCCTCATGGACTTTGAAAACAGAGCCATCCAGCTAGACGGCGAGGATCTGGACCGGTCCTGTGCAGACGGTGAGGTTGGCGATGCTCTACCAAGTGAGGATCCAGCAGTGCAACACCCATCAGACCATGCTGTGAGTGATGTGTCCTGTTTCACAGGCCACTGCCGTGCACTAATTATCTCCCCTTGCTTCCACAGGCACATCTGGGAAACAGCCGATGGAATCCATGACCCAGGGCCTCCAATCAAGCCCCAAAGAAACCTCTGAAGAGGAATCTGAAGGCACCCTCCTTGAAGTCCTGTCACAGCGCTCACCCACACCAGCGCAGAGACACACACCTTGATGGGTTCTAGCTCTAGAATAGCCTCGGGATCACAACCTGGTGAGCACCCTGCACTATCTGATCTGCAGCAGGCAGCAGCAGGGACTTCCAGGTGTCCAGAACTCAGAGGACTGCTGGAGGCTAAAAATTTACTGAGTCTGAGTCAGATGACGAGCCTCTGGACTCGATCATGTCACAGTTGCTGGAGCTGCAAAGGTGAGCTCAGGAACACCAGCAAGGGATGTCCGCTACACTCTTCAGATTGCAAGGCACGATGGAGGAGTCTGTCCACCTTCACTCTGAGGTGGTAGCGCCGGCATTGCCAACGCACCAAGGCCAACACTGGTGGGATGGCAGCCGCCATGGAGACCTTGGTCCAGGACGTCACTCTTGCACTGCTGCGTGGGCTGAATTCCATCACTGATGCCATAGTTGGCCTCCAACAGTGTGTACACGAGAGGGGTACGGGACAGCTCGATCTCACTCCAGCTACCCCTTCTCAAGGATTCAGTCTGGATCTCTTGGGCACCCATAGGATGCTGGATCAGCAGGTATCCCCTCTGGGCCATCCATCCTGATGACGCCGGGAGTGTCCGGCCCATCCAAATCGCCTCTTCCTGTGACCTCAGCAGCTCCAGCTCCACAGACCGAGGAGGGTGCCACTGCCACACAGCAAGATCCAGAAAGCAGGCCGGGGCCCTCCAGGTCTTGGCCTTCCAGAGGACACTCACCAAGGTCATCACAGACAGGGCGTTGCAATCAGCAGACTGCCTTTACCTCTGTTGTAGATGGCCAGGGAGCACCAAGACGTAGCGGCAGGGTTAGGAAAGTTAAGAAGATGTAGTTGCGCACCCTGAGCATGGGTGTTAATCACTTGTACGTCATGTTCACAATTGTCAATAAACTCCCAAGAATGTCTCCCTGCCTTTGGCTCCTTGTTCTGATGAGCAGTCTTCATGTCACTCAGATGTGAAACCTTTCTGCACAAGATAAAGGCAGGTGTCTCAGTCCAGGGTCTCTTCCCTATGCTTTGTGTAGCCTTCAGACTAAAGTGATGAACTGGCCTCACACTCCCTGGACACATTACTGATGCCGGATCCTGGTTGGTGCTTGTCATTGCTGCCAGAATGTTGTGGACAGGCATCACAGAGTACTGTCATTCTCTATGTGCTCTCAGCAACTTTAAGGTGGGGCTGGCCCCCATCTCTTCAGCATCTGTGACCAGTGGCGCTGTGCTCCAGCTCCTGAAGGGCTCAGGTGCTGAAGGCGGACAAAGGATTAGATGCTTTTAAAGTTTCATGGCTGTATCTCTATGGTATGATCCTGACCACAGAATGCAAACGAGCTGCCCCTCAGCCTGACAGGGTTTTATTTGGGTACAGGAAGCCTTTCAAGTGGGGGGAAGCAAAACAGAATGCAGTGGTAGCAGGGGATAGTATAATGAGGGGGATTGACACTATTCCCTGCAGCAAAGAGCAAGAATCCAGACGGCTATGCTGCCTGCCCAGTGCCAGGGTTTGGGACATCTGCTTAGGGCTGGAGAGAAACTTGCAGTGGGAGGGGGACAATCCAGTTGTCATGGTCCATGTAGGTACCAATGACATAGGTAGAACTAGGAAAGAGGTTCTGCAAAGTCAGTATGAGGAGCTAGATACCAAATTAAAAAACAGAGCCTCAAAGGTAATAATTTTTGGATTATTACCTGAGCCACGTGCAAATTGGCACAGGGCAAATAAGATCAGAGAGATGAATGCGTGGCTCAGAGACTGGTATGGGAGAAGTGGGTTCCAGTTTGTGGGGCACTAGCATCAGTACTGGGGAAAGTGGGGGCTGTACTTTTGGGATGGTTTACACCTGAATCGTGCTGGGGCAAGTGTCCTCGCAAATCGCATAACTAGGGAAGTAGAGAGGGCTTTATTCTAAACAAGAGGGGTGAGGGATCAAGCTTGGGTAGAGGTAGCAATTCAAAGTGTAGAGTCAAGACAGGAGAGCAAAATAATAATATGAGAAATGAGAGTCAGAGAATGGCAGGAAGGGACAGAGGGAAAAAAACCTAAGAATACATCAACAGTCAAGACTAGATGTTACAAAGGTAACAAAAAGACAAAACTGAAGGCTCTCTATCTGAAAGCACGTAGCATTCATAACAAAGTAAATCAATTAATGGCCCATATTGAAGTAAATAAATACAATCCGATAGCTATTACGGAGACGTGGCTGCAGGACAACAATGATTGGGTCCTTAATATTGAGGGGTACATGATATTCAAGAAGAATAGGAAGCTAGGTAAATGTGGAGGGGTAGCACTGTTAATCAAAGAGGGCTTTGGTGCAATAGTTAGAGATGACCTTGGTTCAGGAGATCAGGATGTAGAATCGGTTTGGGTGGAGATGTGGAATAGTAGGGCAACAAAGTAATTAGTGGGAGTAGTCTACAGGCCCCCTAACAGTAGCCACAGTGTAGGACAAAGTATTCAAGAGAATATATTGTGTACTTGTGATAAAGGGATGGCAATAATCATGGGTGATTTTAATCTACACACAGACTAGAAAAATCAGATTGGCAGTAGTAGCCTGGATGAGTTCTTGCAATGCTTTTGAGATAGTTTCTGAGAGCAGCATGTTCTGGAACAAGCCAGAGAGCAGGATATACTAGACTTGGTATTGTGTAATGTGACAGGATTAATTAATGACCTCAGACTAAAAGCACCCCTAGGTAGCAGTGACCACAATATGATTGAATTTTACATCTAGTTTGAAAGGGAGAAAAGTGGGTCTGAGACTCAAATAAACTTAAATAAGGGCAACTATGTGGGGATGAAAGCTGAGCTAGCTTGAAGTGAACTGGGAAACTAGGCTCGAGGATAGATCAATAGAGAAGCAGTGGCAAACATTTAAGGGGATATTTCAGAGTATTCAGAATAAGTACATTCCTATTACAAAGAAAAATTCTAAGGAGAGGACCCAGCTTCCGTGGTTAACTAAAGAAGTTAAGGAAAGCATCAGATTTAAGGAAAAAGCATACAACTCCGCAAAGATGAGTAGCAGGACAGATGATTGGACAGAATCTAAAGAACGGCAGAGAATGACTAAAAGGTTAATCAGGAGAAAGAAAATAGAGTATGAGAGGAAGCTAGCGAGAAATGTAAAAATGGATAACAAGAGTTTTGACAGCAATTTAAAAAGGAAAAGAGTAAGTAAAGTGAGTGTTGGTCCTCTAGAGAGTGACAGTGAGGAGTTAATAGTAGATAATAAGGAAATGGCGGAAGAAATAAAAATATTTATTTTGCTTCTGTGTTCACTATAGAGGATACAAAAAACATTCCAGTAATAGCTGTAAATCAGGAGGTGAAAGGGAGAGAGGAACTTGGTGAAATTGAAATCACCAGGGAAATAGTACTGAGCAAACTGATGGAGCCGCGGGCTGGCAAGTCTCTGGGTCCCGATGGATTACATCCTAGGGTCTTAAAAGAGATGGCTAATGAGGTAGTAGATGCGCTGGTGTTAATTTTCCAAAATTCGCCAGATCCTGGAAAGGTTCCATCAGACTGGAAAGTAGCAAATATAACCCCTTTATTCAAGAAGGGATGGAGGCAGAAAACAGAAAGTATAGGACAGTTAGCTTGACGTCTGTCGTAGAGAAGTTGTTAGAATTGATGATTAAGGAGGTTATAGCTGGGCACTTAGAAGAGCTCAAGGCAATCGGAAAGAGTCAGCATGTTTTTGTGAAAGGAAAAGCATGTTTAACCAATTTATTGAAGTTTTCTGAAGGAGTAACATGCACTTTGGATAAAGGGGAGCTTGATTGGCAAGATGTGATGAATGGAGTCCCACAGGGGTCTGTGCTGTGGCCGCAACTTTTTATGATTTACATCAATGACTTAGATGAGGGGAGTGAAGACATGGTAGCTAAATTTGCAGCTGACACAAAGATAGAGTAGGAAAGTATGTTGTGAAGAGGCGATGAGGAGGTTGCAGATGGATATAGATAGGTTGAATGAGTGCGCAAAGATCTGGCAAATGGAGTTTAATATAGGAAAATGTGAAGTTGTTCACTATGGCAGGAAAAACAAAAAAAACAGTATTACTTGAATGAAGAATGGCTGCATAATTCTGAGGTGCAGAGGGATCTAGGTGTTCTAATACATGAGTTACAAAAAAGTTAGTATGCAGGTACAGCAAGTAATTAAAAAGGCTAATGGAATGCTATCCTTTATTACAAGAGGGATTGAACATAAAAGTAAGGACGTTATGGCTTCAGTCATACAGGGCATTGGTGAGACTGCACCTCAAATACTGTGTGCAGTTTTGGTCTCCTTATTTAAGGAAGAATGTAAATGCATTGGAGGCAGTTCAAAGGAGGTTTACTAGATTGATACCTGGAATGAATGGGTTGTCTTATGGGGAAAGTTTGGACAGGCTGGGCTTGTTTCCACTGGAGTTTAGAAGTGTGAGGGGTGATAAGATTGAAGTATACAGGATCCTGAATGGCCTTGACAAGGTGGACGTGGAAAGGATGTGGCCATTCTTAAGGCTTAGCTGAGTTTCAAGTGCTAATTAAATTAGCACAGTAGGTGTTCCATTCATCTTGGAATGAATTATAATTGCAATATCTTGTAATAACAGATTGTCCTAGATGTGGTTTTGGGTTTGTTGACACAATTCAATAGGATTACAAGTTTTTTTTCATATGGCAGAATGCATTATTTTCTCAGTGATACAGAGGCTTTAATTAGATGGTTAGAAGTTTGTTTTTTTCCCCTATGAATGTAAAATATTTTCATTGATACTACATAGGATCTGAGCACTGTACATTGTGCATTCTGGATGAGTGGCTCAGGATGATACATGGAGGTCATAGAGATGGTATGGGGTGATCTGAGGAGGAATGGAAGATACATGGGGGCATAGAGATTGCATGGAGGACACATGGGAGCATAGAGATGGCACGAGAGATCTGAGAGGACATGGGCTGGCCTTTAGGGGGCCTTTAAACACTGTTCGGAGCTGGGATACTTTGTAGGAGAACCGAGGTGGGCCTTCTAACCTGCCTGCCTCCACACCCACACCTCAACTCACAAACTGCACTTTGACTTGACCCTAGTGTTAAAGACAAAAATGGCATGTGAAGTCAAACTTGGGTCAGGTGTATAGTTTGCGAGCCACAAACATGCGCAGGTCAGATTTTTCCGAGCCCAGAGGACGATTCGGCCCAAGGGCTTTAATATAAAAAAACTTGTATCAAAATTACTGAAAGGTAATTAATTTTAAGGCTTATATTCATTGTAGTTTTGCAGTAGCCGACATCTGTGTCTATTTGCTTTGTGGCTGGCAGGTGTTGGTGTAGGGCATAGGGAAATGTCAATACAGCACTTGTTTTAAATTTGACATTGAGTAGAGAGCAACCAGAGATAAAAAGAAACTTCTTTACTTAGAGTTATGAGGCTGTGAAATTACCTTCTGAGGTTGGTGGTTAAGGCAGTAACTGACAATATTCAAGATTTGTTTGGTTAGGTATCACAGAATCACAGTGCAGAAGAGGCCCTTCAGCCCATCGAGTCTGCACCAACACATGAGAAACACTTGACCTACCTACCTAATCCCATTTACCAGCGCTTGGCCCATAGCCTTGAATGTTATGACGTGCCAAGTGCTCATCCAGGTACTTTTTAAAGGATGTGAGGCAACCCGCCTCCACCACCCTCCCAGGCAGTGCATTCCAGACCATCACCACTCTCTGGGTAAAAAAGTTTTTCCTCACATCCCCCCTAAACCTCCTGCCCCTCACCTTGAACTTGTGTTCCCTTATGACTGAACCTTCAACTAAGGGGAACAGCTGCTCCCTATCCACCCTGTCAATGCCCCTCATAATCTTGTACACCTCCATCAGGTCGCCTCTCAGTCTTCCCTGCTCCAATGAAAACAACCCAAGTCTATCCAACCTCTCTTCATAACTTAAATGTTTCATCCCAGGCAACATCCTGGTGGATCTCCTCTGCACCCCCTCCAGTGCAATCACATCCTTCCTATAATGTGGCGACCAGAACTGCACATAGTACTCCAGCTGTGGCCTCACCAAGGTTCTATACAACTCCAACATGACCTCCCTACTTTTGTAATTTATGCCTTGATTGATAAAGGTAAGTGTCCCATATGCCTTTCTCACCACTCCACTAACATGCCCCTCTGCCTTCAGAGACCTATGGACACGCATGCCAGGGTCCCTTTGTTCCTCAGAACTTCCTAGTTCCATGCCGTTCATTGAATACTTATTTGTCAAATTACTCCTTCCAAAGTGTATCACCTCACACTTCTCAGGATTAAATTCCATCTGCCACTTATCTGCCCATTTGACCATCCCATCTATATCTTCCTGTAGCCCAATGCACTCAACCTCACTGTTAACCACCTGGCCAATCTTTGTGTCATCCGCAAACTTACTAACCCTACCCCCCACATAGTCATCTATGTTGTTTATATAAATGACGAATAATAGGGGACCCAGCACAGATCCCTGTGGTACGCCACTGGACACTGGCTGCCAGTCACTAAAGCATCCTTCTGTCATCACCCTCTGTCTCCTACAACTAGGCCAATTTTGAATCCACCTTATCAAATTACCCTGTATCCCATGTGCATTTGCCTTCTTTATAAGTCTCCCATGTGGGACCTTGTCAAAGGCTTTGCTGAAATCCATATAAACTACACCAACTGCACTAACCCTCATCTACACACCTGGTCACCTCCTCAAAAAATTCAATCAAATTTGTTAGGCATGACCTCCCTCTGACAAAGCCATGCTGACTATCTCTGATCAAACCTTGCCTCTCCAAGTGGAGTGCCGGCTTTTGTTCCCATTCTGAGCCCCGGCAACTAATTATCTTTCACCGTGTGTGCTGCATCAGTCCCATGTACCCCTGCCTGCTAAATCATGCTATCTATCCCTACCACTTTGCTGCATATCACTGGCTTAATGGAACATAAATACATCAGTAATACTGAAGGAAATAGAGACAAAGTAGAACAATAATTGCACAGTGATCACAAGAAGAAAATTGTGTGAGCACCATGTAGAGAGAAAGCGTAAGTAAATATAGACAAGGTTGGGGAGGGGAATGCAAAGAATGAAGGCTTGGGAATGAAGCAGAGAGAGTTATTTTGTAAAAACAAGCATAGTCTAGTTGCCAACATCTAATTCCAATTTTTCCAATGATAATTTAAAATGAGTGTCTAAGGTAGTTTCTGGTTTTGGCATTAAAAAGTTACACTAATTATTTGCCTCAGGTGTTTGGATAATGCCAAAACTTTAATTTTCTCTACAGTTGTTTCATTCTTGTATATGATTCATGCAGCAATTAATTTGAAATGTTGGCCATGAGGAATAGGACAATATACGCAGAGATTATTAATTTATACTCCAATGGATTTCCAACGGCATTAGTCAGATTAATGCAATCCTTAATTGTCCTTGCTACTGTCTAAAATTTCTATTCTATCCATATTAAAAGCTTTGTTCATACTTTATCTGTTAGATAAAATTTGGACAGTAAACATTTTTCTTTCTTGTCAAAGTAATTGATTATTTACACTTTTCTTGAAACCGAAACAGGAATTTTAAAGATTTCCTTTACCAAGTATTGCATGATGGGAAATCAGAATGTTCAAAATGATTCAATTCTTTCAAGTTATTACATTCTCATGAAAGTTTTAAACTTTTGGGACTCATAAACTAATTCATTAAATAAAATGGCCCTTTGCTCTGCTGAACTTTGCAAAGCTCATTGCTGTCAGCTACAAACTGTTGGCTTACGCAACGTCCTGGGGGACAAAAAGATAACGCTGTATGACGAGCGTTCTTGTCCTAAGCTTGAAACAATATCACCATGTCCAAGTTCGGCCATCTGAGGTAATTGGGCCATGTGCCTTACCATTATTATCAATTTGCTGGAGGCATGGGGGGTGGGAGGTAGAAAGGGACAGAATTACTGCTATTTGATTCGGTGAAGAGATTGCATGGTCTGACATAAGAACTTGGAGCTGAGTGAGCTGGTCAACAGCAGATTCTAGCTTTGCAAGAACTGATTCCTCTGGAGAATGTCCTACAGCTAGCTCCAAGAGCAGCAGAAAGAGGAGGATCGACATTGTGTTTAGTGAAGATTGTCCAAATATGATCAATGGGATGTTTGTCTCATTGAATTTGCATCGTGTTGAAATCCGGACACATTAGACTGTCTCCTACTCTAATTCATTCTTTCCCTGGATATAAAAACTTTTTTTCTATCTCCCATAATTATTCTTCTTTTCTTCTGTCAGACTTTTCAAACTCAAATTTGAAATAACTTAATCGCTACTTTTTGAATTAGCTCATTTCATCTTTGCTGGCGTCTGGTATTGTGACCTGTTGTCCTTCACCTAGAACTTTCAAAAGAAAATCTTAATGGAAAAAGGGCAGCTAGGAGTCAACCACATTGCTGTGGGTCTGGATTCACGTTTATGCCGGACCAGATAAGGGCGGCAGATTTCCTTCCCTAAAGGCCATCAGTGAGTCACATGGGTTTTTAACAAATATCAATAGGGGAGACGATGGCGTAGCGGTATTGTCACTGGATTAGGAATCCAGAGTCCCTGGATTTGAATCCTGCCACAGCAGATGGTGGAATTTGAATTCAATAAAAATCTGGAATTAAAATGACGACCATGAATTCATTGTTGTAAAAACAATAATGTTCAATAATGCCCTTTAGGGAAGGAAATCTGCAGTCCTTAGCTGGTCTGGCCTCTCCAGACCCACAACATGTGGTTGACTCTTAAAATGTCTTCTAAAATGGTCTAGCAAGCCACTCAGTTGTAACAAACCGCCAGAAAAAGGAATGAAACCGGATGAACCACCTGGCATCGATCGAGGCACTGTGAAACGACAACGGCAATCTCAGCCCTGTCAACCCTGCAAAGTCCTCCCTACTAACATCTGGGGGCTAGTCCCAAAACTGGGAGAGATGTCTCATGGAATCATACCTTGCTGATAATGTCCCAAACACCACCATCACCATCCCTGGGTATGTCTTGTACCACCGGCAGACAGGATCAGCAGAGGTGGCAGCACAGTGGTATAGATTTGGGAGGGAGTTGCCCTGGAGTCCTCAACATCGACTTTGGATCCCATGACATCTCATGGCATCAGATCAAACATGGGCAAGAAGATCTGCTGATTACCACGTACCACCCTCCCTCAGCTGATGAATCAGTGCTCCTCCATGTTGAGCATCACTGGGAGGAGGCACTGAGGATGGCAAAGGCGCAGAATGTATTCTGGGTGGGGGACTTCAATGTCCATCACCAAGAGTGGCTCGGTAGCACCACAACTGGCCGAGCTGGCCGAGTCCTAAATAACATAGCTGCTAGACTGGGTCTGCGGCAGGTGGTGAGCGAACCAACAAAAACATACTTGACCTCATCCTCACCAACCTGCCTATCGCAGGTGCATCTGTCCATGACAGTATCGGTAGGAGCGACCACCTCACAGTCCTTGTGGAGACGAAGTCCTGCCTTCACATTGAGGATACCCTCCATCGTGTTGTGTGGCATTACCACTGTGCTAAGTGGGTTAGATTTCAAACATATTTAGCAACTCAAGACTGAACATCCATGAGGCGCTGTACTTGAATTGTACTCGAACACAATCTGTAACCTCATGGCCCGGCATATCCCCCACTTTACCATTACCATCAAGCCAGGGGATCAACCCTGGTTCAATGAAGAGTGCAGGAGGGCATACCAGGAGCAGCACCAGGCATACTTAAAAATGAGGTGTCAACCTGGTGAAGCTATATCACAGGACTACTTGCATGCAAAATAGCATAAGCAGCAAGTGATAGGGCTAAGCAATTAAACAACCAATGGATCAGATCTAAGCTCTGCAGTCCTGCCATATCCAGTCATGAATGGCGGTGGACAATTAAACAACTCACTGGAGGAGGAGGCTCCACAAATATCCCCATCCTCAATGATGAAGGCGCCCTGCGCATCAGTACAAAAGATAAGGCTGAAGCATTTGCTACAATCTTCAGCCAGAAGAGCCGAGTGGACGATCCATCTTGGCCTCCTCCGGAGGTCCCCAGCATCACAGGTGCCAGTCTTCAGCCAATTCGATTCACTCTACATGATATCAAGAAACGGCTCAATGAACTGGATACTGCAAAGGCTATGGGCCCTGACAATATTCCAGCAATTGTACTGAAGACTTGTGCTCCAGAACTTGCCGTGCCCCTGGTCAAGCTGTCCCAATACAGTTACAACACTGGCATCTACCCGGCTATGTGGAAGATTGCCCAGGTATGTCCTGTACACAAAAAGCAGGACAAATCCAACCCAGCCAATTACTACCCCATTAGTCTACTCTCCATCATCAGTAAACTAACGGAAGGGGTCATCAACAGTGCTATCAAGTGGCACTTGCTTAGCAATAACCTGCTCACTGACACTCAGTTTGGGTTCCGCCAGGGCCACTCAGCTCCTGACCTCATTACAGCCAAACAGCTCAAACATGGAAAAAAGAGCTGAACTCCCGAGGTAAGGTGAGAGTGACTGCCCTTGACATCAAGGCCGCATTTGACCGAGTGTGGTATCAAAGAGCCCTAGCAAAACTGGAGTCAATGGGAATCAGGGGGAAAACTCTCTGCTGGTTGGATCATACCTATCACAAAGGAAGATGGTTGTGGTTATTAGAGGTCAGTCATCTCAGCTGCAGGACATCACCCCAGGAGTTCCTCAAGGTAGTGACCTTGGTCCAACCATCTTCAGCTGCTTCATCAATGACCTTCCTCCCATCATAAGGTCAGAAGTGGGGATGTTCGCTGATGGTTGCACAATGTTTAGCACCATTCACAACTCCTCAGATACTGAAGCAGTCTATGTCCAAATGCAGCAAGACCTTGACAATATCCAGGCTTGGGCTGACAAGTGGCAAGTAACATTCGCGCCTCACAAGTGCCAGGCAATGACCATCTCCAACAAGAGAGTATCCAACCATCGCCCCTTGATGTTCAATGGCATTACCATCACTGAATCCCCCACTATCAACATCCTTAGGGTTACCATTGACCAGAATCTGAACTTGACTAGCCATATAAATACTGTGGCTACAAGAGCAGGTCAGAGGCTAGGAATCCTGTGACAAGTAACTTACCTCCTGACTCCCCAAAGTCTGTCCACCATCTACAAGGCACAAATCAGGAATGTGATAGAATACTCCCCACTTGCCTGGATGAGTGGAGCTCCCACAGCACTCAAGAAGCTTGACACTGTCCAGGACAAAGCAACCTGCTTGATTGGCACCCCTTCCACAAACATTCACTCCCTCCACTACCGACGCACAGTGGCAGCAGTGTGTACCATCTACAAGATGCACTGCAGGAATTCACCAAGGCTCCTTTGACAGCACCTTCCAAACCCATGACCACTACCATCTAGAAGGACAAAGGCAGCAGTTAGATAGGAACACCACCACCTGGAAGTTCACTTCCAAGTCACTCACCACCCTGACATGGAAATATATCGCTGTTCCTTCACTGTCGCTGGGTCAAAATCCTGGAACTCCCTTCCTAACAGCACTGTGGGTGTATCTACACCACACGGACTGCAGCGGTTCAAGAAGGCAGCTCACCACCACCTTCTCAAGAGCAATTAGGGATGGGCAATAAATGCTGGCCCAGCCAGCGAAGCCCGCATCCCATGAATGAACTAAGAAAATAATAATTGTTTCATCTTCAACATTACTGAGAAATTTCAATTCCAGACTTATTAATTGAATTTTAATTTCACCAGCTGCTATGGGATTTGAATCCATGCGCCACCCCCCCCCCGAACATTAGCCTGGGCCTCTGTATTACTAGTGTATTGACATTACCACTACATCACCATCTCCCTACGCAGGTTTTATGAAATGTCTCACAAACATCAACGAGATAAATGGGTGGAGTTGAGATACAGTTTCACCATGGTCTCATTGAATAGTAGAAGAGCCTCAAGGTGCTGAATGGCACACAGGAACAAGAGTAAGCCAATCGTGGGATATTTTTCATCCACCTTTAAATCAATTTCAAATTGTGTCTGACTTTTAATTTAAATGCTAAAATAGGGCTGAAATAAGAATATTTATGAAAATGGGAATACAATATGTATGAATGCAATATAAAAAAAAAATACTGTAGATGCTGTAAATCTGAAATATCATAAGTCCTGGATCCAGAGGAAGAAGAAGGGGAGTTGGAGGTGTAAAAGTATAGGCCTGAGCTGTGATGTGCTTTTACAAAATATTTATAGCGCCACCCAACAGCTCCATGCTATTGTTTATAGACTGCCAACCTATCCCCCCAACCTTCTTCAACTAACCCATCAACATAGCCTGTTCTTCTTCTGGATCCAGGACTTATGATATAATAATAAAAAAAATCCTTTTCAAGATCATAGATTTAGAATGTCCATGCAAATATTCAGATGACATAATTGTACACAACCATTATTTAGCTTCTCCTTAAATGCATGACTGCTCCTTATGGTAATGAGTTCCATATTTTAAACACTCTTTGGGTAAAGAAGTTTCTCCTGGCTTTATTGGCAACTATGTTATATTTATGACCCTTTGTCTGGTCTTGCCCTCTTCTCTACCTCTGCCCTATCAAACGCTTTCACAGCTTTTAGGATCTCCCTCAGATCTCCTTTTCTAGAGAGAAGACGCCAACCTGCACTCTGTTGAGATACCATCCTAGTAAATTACTTTTGCACCTTCTTCAGTGCCTCTATTTCTGTTTTATAATATGAAGACCTGAAGTCTGGACAGTACCCCAAGCGTGGTCTAGTCAAGGTTCCATACAAGTTTAACGTATTTTCTCTGCTTTTCAATTTTATCTCTCTAGAAACGAATCCCAGTGCTCTGTTAGCTTTTTTTAATGACCTTATTCATCTGCTTCGCTACATTGTGATTTGTGTACATGTGCATCCAGATCTCCCTGATCCTAAAGCCCATTTAGACATTTATTTTTCAAAGAGTATATATGACCTCCTTATTCTTGTGATCCAATTTGTCTATATTCTTATTTATCTATATTGAATTTCATTTGCCAATTACATGCTCATTCTGCAAATTTATTAATGTCTTCCTTTTGGTCACAATCTTGCACTGTAATAACTACACCACCCTTTCCCAACCTTCCATTTTAGTAGATTTGGATTGGTGGTTTAAGAGTTTGGGAGTGGTAGCTAAGAGGAATGGAGTGTAGCTAAGGTATATGAATGCTGGGGAGAGTGTCTGTGTATTAGAATAATGAAGGAAGTTTTTCATTTGGGAGTGGCGTTGAGTGTTGGCTGTGATGGGAAGCTGGTGTTAGCGTGGGAACAGTAGGTGATGACAGTTGGGCGAATTGGGGGTGGATGGTGGACGTTTCAGCAATGGGATGGAAGTCCCTAGGGAGAAGGAACAGTGGGAAGGGTTACAGGGTATCAGTAAGAAAGGTACTATAGTTTAATTTGTGTAAACTGGCTTATTAGCTCTTTAAAGTATTTAATACATTTTTACCATGGTGCTAAATGCATGGTCCACTGTTAAATAATGGTGAACCAAATTCTGGCCTTCAGTCAAGAGTATAAAAACGGAAATGATTTTTTATATGTGCTTATGAGAAATAGCATCACTGGCAAGGTCAGCATTTATTGTCCAAAGCCCATTTGCCCTTGAGAAAGTGGTGGTGAACTGCCTTCTTGAACCGCTGCAGTTCTTGTGGTGTAGGGATGCTCAACAGAGAGGGAGTTCCAGAGCTCTGACCCAGTGATAATGAATGAATGGCGATAAATTTCCAAGTCAGGATGATGGGTGACTTGAAGTGAAACTTGCTTGTGCCTCCTGCTTTTGCTCTTCTGGATGGTAGAGGTTGTTGTGTTTGGGAGCTGTCGCAGGAGCATTGACGAGTTGTTGCATTGCATCTTGTAGATGGTATACACTGTTGCCACTGTGCACCAATGGTGGAAGGATAGAATATTTAAGGTGGTGATGGGGTGCCAAAAAAGCTGGCTACTTTGTCCTGGATAGTGTGAGTTTGTTGAGTGTTATTGGAGCTACACTCAATCAAGCAAGTGGCGTGTATTCCATCACAATGCTGACTTACACCTTTTAGATGGTGGACAGGCTTTGGGGAGTCAGCAAGTGAGTTACTCACCACAGCTTCCCAGTCTCTGACCTTTTAGCCACAGTTAAGGTACAGTTAGGTTTCTGGTCCATGGTAACCTCAGGATTTTGCAGGTGGGGGAGGATTCAGTGATTGGCTAATTGCACGTTTCATTAGCAAACCCAAAGGTTGAGTTGCACTGTGGTAATACTGAGTTAGAAGAGTGAAAGAAATGGGCTGTGGGGGAGAACAGAAGGGCAGATTGGGAAGGTAATTTTTTAAGATGGATCTGAGGCAAAGGGGATGTGGAGAACTGTTGTGCTTGTATTGGAAACAAAGCTGGGAGGACTCACTTGAGGCAAGTATAATGTATAAAAAGTTAACTGATAGTATAATGGAAGAATGTTACAGAAATTGTGTCATAATGTGTATATGGATTGGCAATGTGCTCCTTATGCAGCTACCTTGAAGTGGTTATTTTTCTTATACAACGATGTTGTCAAAGCCAACTGAACAATAAAAACATCCCGAGTTGGTGTGGGAGGATTTCATTTTAAAGATATTTACGTGAAGTTTTTCAAATTGAAGGATGAATTCCAGTGTGTTTCAAATGGAGCTGTTATATAAAAGGGGCTCTATGCCATATCTATACTTTACATATGGAACAAGAAAGGCTTACCCACCTGAAGAAATTGCTGATTTCTATTTACTCTGCGATGGTAACAGAAACCTTGGGACAGACTTTCCCTGCAGGCTTTTGTATCCTGCCTTCAGGCTCAAATGTTCATCACAAGCCAGCACGGTGTGGGAAACAGTGAATACGCTTTTCCCTAGAGTGTCCAACTAAAAGTGGCCAGAGGATGGACTTGTAGAGTAAAAGGTTAACATCAGGAGCATACATGCTGATGTAATAATGATGTCAAATCACATGACTGAGAAGTAAGAGTATTCTGGAAGAAGGAGAAGCTCCAACCTCGTGTAGAGGTCCAAACACATAAATACTTGCTGTAAATAAAGAGTAATGGTTTTGAGAAACTTCAGACTTGAGCAGTAGGCTTTGGGAGAATAGACAATCCCCAAAACCCCCGTCTAGACCCCAACCACACAACAAAACATGGTGGCAGCGAGCAAAAGACCCACAAACCTTAAAAAGAAGCAACAGGGTTGGTAAGAAAAGAGATCCTTGAAAGAAGGACAAAAGAAAAAAAAGACTCACCAAGTTGTCAGAGCATTTTGGGAGCAACAGATGTAAGTTGAGGCACAGACCAGGAGACCGGACAGCAGTGAGCACAGGACTGAAGCAGCAAGCAGCAGCACAGAAGCAGGACAATTCCAAGGCTTAACAGAAGATGGAAACCACACTACCAATCCCCAAACCATTTCAGATTGCAGTGGGCTGCCAACAGGCCCAGAACTGGGACAATTGGAGAAAATGGTTCACAAGGTACAGAACTGCTTCAGGATTACGCAAAGAAAAAAAACAGAAAAATTAGGTTAGTACAGTACTTTACACAATAGGATCCATCGCTGATGACCTGATGGCAAGGCAGGGGTTGATGAAACTTCAACTTTTTATGAAGAAATTCCTGCAAGCTTTCGACTCTTATTTCAGCATCCATTGGAACTTAATACTAGAGAGGGCTCAATTTAATAAAAGAAAGCGAAGCCCAGATGAAAGGATGGATTTGTTCATCAACGTTTTCTATAGGCTGGCGGGCAACTGCAATTATGGAACCTCAAAGGTTGAGCTGATTCATGACAGAATCGTAATTGGAGTTCTAGACGAAGCATCATCAGATTTCTTACAGACAAGAGAGAATTTAACACTGGTAAAAGCAATGCAGATTGCGAAGCACTCAGGAAGTCAGGAAACAGAATCGAGCATTTGTTCGCAGACAAGGAGAGGTCCTATATAGAAGATCAAGTGAGACCATTCACTTTGTTGGCCATAAAAGAGAAAGTATGCCAAAGCCTAAGCCTGCCAAAATGGGGAAATGCAAGCCAGTCACCATTTTGAAATGTCTTCGATGTGGCAAGAGCAACAGCAGAAGCAAGAAGAATGTCCAGCTGGTGAGGCAGAGTGTTGCAAATGTGAAAAGAGAGGCCATTTTTAAACTGTCGCTCAGAAACGCTGATAACTTGTAAAAAAAAAAGAAGCAGAAATTTTGGAAACAGAGCCACATACAAGAAGTGGAAGAACCAGAAGCAAAGGAACTAACCTTCTTGGGGAGGTCAATGATACTGAAAACAATTATTGGAGCATTAAAATCAAAGTGGATGGGCACCTCATAGAGTTTAAACTGGACACAGGGGCACAGATTTCTGTTTTATCAGACAAAGTCAAATGGCTCAGATTACATTGGAAACCTCATCTATCAAATTACATGGCTCTGGTGGGACAACTTTAAATGTCGAAGGCCAAATCATGACAAAGCTAAAATATAAAGGCTGAGAAATCCTTGAACCTCACTATGTCATTCAATATCAAGAGTGCTCTCTATTAAACTAAAGTGGATAAAGTTGCTGATGAGAACTGTAGCAGTACATTTCGAAATGAATTTCCAAAATTGTTTACAGGCCTGGGGAAGTTAAAGACCGAGTACCATGTCACCCTACGAACTGATGCTGAACCAGTTTGCCTCTTCTCACTGAGGAAAGTCCCTCACCCACTCTTGGACAAAATCAAGGGTGAAATTGAAAAGATGCAGCAGCAAGAGGTTATCTCATCGGTCATCATGCCAACAAAATGGTTTTCTGGAATGGTTACGGTCCCAAAGCCAAACAGATCTGAAGGAACCTGTGTGGATTTAACTCAACTAAACAAATCAGTGGAACGTGAGACAAAAACAGAAAATGCTGGAAGAACTCAGCAGGTCTAACAGCATCTGTGGAGAGAAAAACAGAGTTAGTGTTTCGGGTCTGTATGACTCTTCTTCAGAGCTTCTTCTTCAGAGTCATCCGCAGTGGAACGTGGGATCCACCCAATGCCCTCAAAAGATAACTAGCCAAACTAGCTAAAAGTATTTTATTTACCAAATTGGATGCGAACAGTGAATTTAGGCAGTTGCCTCTGGACAAAGAACCCAGGTTGCTGACCACACTTCAGTAATTATTGTTTCAATAGATTGCCCATTGGAATAACGTCCGCTGTAGATATTTTCCAGAGGATTATGTCTTGCAGAGTCAGTGCAGTCCTGAGAATCTTACAGGACGCAGGCCTAACATTGAATGAAAAATTTGCCAAACCTATGATTTAGTTTCTAGGTCACATAGTACAGGCCACTGGAATCACAGTTGATCCACAAAAATAAAAGTGGTAAGAGAATTTTTACAATCCAGAAATACAATTGAGTTTCAAAAAGTCCTCGGAATGGTCAACCAGGTAGGCAAGTTCATACCAAATTTAGCAGAGGTCAATGAGCCCTTGATACAGCTGTTGAGACAGGGTCAACAGTGGAGTTGGAACGTGGACCAGCAAAATGCTTTTGAAAGGATTAAATAACTTTTAATCTCTTCTGAAATCTTGGCACATTACAACCCAGAACTACCAACCATAGTAGCAGCAGATCTGGGGGCAGTTTTATTTCAAGTGCAGAGTGACGGCATGTGTACACCAGTCTATGCCTCTAGGTCACTAACAGAAACGGAATAACAATAGAAAAAGAAGCATTAGCAGCAACGTGGGCATGCAAAAAATTTTAGACTATGTTATGGATTTCGGACCACGAGCCACTCGTCACCTTCCTGAATGAGAAAGAAATTGTGAAGATGCCACCCAGAATCCAGAGGTTCAGACTAAGATTGATGGGATATGATTCTATTACAGAGTATGTGCAAGGGAAGTATAAAACGATGGCAGATGCACTGTCACGAATATCATCAGAAGGGATCGAACAAGAGGATTTACACTTCTTCGAGGAGTTTGAAACATATATATCCTGAAACACTCAGCACTTACCAACTGCTGTAAAAAAGTAGCAGGAAATAAAACAAGCCCAGCAATGAGATGAAGAATGCCTCCAAGTCCGAGAAAATTACCTGGAAGGATGATCAACCTATATCCCCACTAATCCGATACTATGGCAGTACTTTGAACACTGAGAGCACCTCATAGTCATTGACAACTTACTAGTCTTCAATGAGGGAATGGTTATATGAGAGCACTTCAACTTGATAGTCTTCAAAGACTTCACCAAGGTGATCTTGGAATAGCAAAATGTTGTGCAAGAACAGAGCAATCATCTGATGGTCAGGCATTACTCGCTCTATAGAAGAAATTATTTCTAACTGTTTTACTTGTGCTGTAAACAGGCAAGAACAAAAAGAACCACTATTACCTTCTACTTTTCCATCAAGGCTGCAGGAGCACCTGGGAATGGATTTATTTGAATTTAGGGGGATAACCTTCCCTATTGTCATTGATTAAAACTCACGGCGGATTGAACCAAACAGATTGCTTAGTAGAAGCAGGAGAAGCAGTCATCCAATCCCTCAAGAGAATTTATGCAACACATGGCATTTGGGATATTGTAGTTTCCGACAATGGGCTACAATTAGCTTTTTTTCATATGTTCATGGGATGTGAGTGTTGCTGGTTAGGCCAGCATTTATTGCCCATCCCTAATTGCTCTTTAGAAGGAGATGGTGAGCTGCCTTCTGCTGCAGTCCATGTGGTGTAGGTACACCCACAGTGCTGTTAGGAAGGGAGCTCCAGGATTTTGACCCAGCGACAGTGAAGGAACGACAATATATTTCCAAGTCAGGTGGCTTACAAAGAACAAAGAGAAGTACAGCACAGGAACAGGCCATTCGGCCCTCCAAGCCTGCGCTGATCATATTGCCTGTCAGACTAAAACATTTTGCACTTCCGGGGTCCATATCCCTCAATTCCCATCCTATTCATGTATTTGTCAAGCTGCCTCTCAAACACCACTATTGTTCCTGCTTCCATCACCATCTCTGGCAGCGAATTCCAGACACTCACTACCCTCTGCGTAAAAAACTTGCCCTGCACATCTCCTCTATAGTTTTCTCCTCTCACCTTAAATCTATGTCCCCTAGTAATTGACTCTTTCAACCTGGGAAAAAGCTTTTGACTATCTACTCTCCGTGCCACTCATAATTTTGTAAACTTCTATCAAGTCGCCCCTCAATCTCCGTCGCTCTAGTGAGAACAATCCGAGTTTCTCCAATCTCTCCTCATAGTTATTAACCTCCAGACCAGGCAGCATCCTGGTAAACCTCCTCTGCAGCCTCTCCAATGCCTCCATATCCTTCTAGTAATGTGGCGACCAGAATTGCACGCAATATTCCAAGTATGGCCTAACCAAGGTTCTATACAGCTGCAGCATGACTTCCCAGCTTTTATACTCAATACCCCTGCCAATGAAGGCAAGCATGCCATATGCCTTCCTGACTACCTTATCCACCTGCGTTGCCACTTTCAGTGACCTGTGGACCTGTACACCCAGATCCCTCTGCCCGTCAATGCACTTAAGGGTTCTGCCATATACTGTATAATTCCTACCTGTATTAGACCTTCCAAAATGCATTACCTCACATTTGTCCGGATTAAACTCCATCTGCCATTTCTCCGCCCAAGTCTCCAACCGATCTATATCCCGTTGTACCCTTTGACAATCCTCTTCACTATCTGCAACTCCTCCAACCTTAGTGTCGTCTGCAAACTTACCAATTAGCCCAGTTACATTTTCCTCCAAATCATTTACGTATACTACAAACAGCAAAGGTCCCAGCACTGATCCCTGCGGAACACCACTAATTACAGCTCTCCATTCAGAAAAGCACCCTTCCACTGCTACCCTCTGTCTTCTATGACCAAGCCAATTCTGTATCCATCTTGCCAGTTCACCCCTGATCCCGTGCGACTTTATCTTTTGTACCAGTCTGCCATGAGGGACCTTGTCAAAGGCCTGACTGAAATCCATGTAGATAACATCCACTGCCCTTCCATCGTCGATCATCTTTGTCACTTCCTCAAAAAACTCGATCAAGTTAGTGAGACAAGACCTCCCCTTCACAAAACCATGCTGCCTCTCATTAATACGCCCATTTGCTTCCAAATGGTAATAAATCCTGTCACGAAGAATCTTCTCCAATAATTTCCCTACCACTGACGTAAGGCCCACCGGCCTGTAATTTCCTGGATTATCCCTGCTACCCTTCTTAAACAATGGAACAACATTGGCTATTCTCCAGTCCTCTGGGACCTCATCCGTAGCCAGTGAGGATGCAAAGATTTCTGTCAAGGCCCCAGCAATCTCCTCCCTTGCCTCCCTCAGTACTCTGGGGTACATCCCATCTGGCCCTGGGGACTTATCCACCTTACTATTCTTCAAGACGCCTAGCGCCTCCTCTTTGTTGATCTCAACATGATCCAGGCTATCTACACACTCTTCCCTAGACAAATCGACTGCTAAGTCCTCTTTGATGAATACTAATGAGAACTACTCATTTAGTATCTCTCCCATTTCTTCTGGCTCCACACACAGATTCCCACCTCTGTCCCTGAGTGGGCCTACCCTTTCCCTGGCTACCCTCTTGCTTTTTACATATGTATAAAAGGCCTTGGGATTTTCCTTAACCCTGGTTGCCAATGACTTTTCATGACCCCTTTTGGAGTTTGGAGAGGAACTTCCAGTTGGTGGTGTTTCCATGTATCTGCTGCTCTTGTTCTTCTAGTTGGTAGTGGCCATGGGTTTGGAAGGTGCTGCCTAAGGAGCGCTTTGGTGAATTCCTGCTGTGCATCTTGTAGATGGTACACACTGCTGCCACTATGCGTCGGTGGCTGAGGGAGTAAATGTTTGTGGATGGTGTGCCAATCAGCAAATAGCTATGAGCTATTCCATAATTTTGCAAACAAAAATGGCTTCGTTCATATAACCAGTTCACCTCGCTAGCCTCAAGCGAATGGAGAAGCTGAGAGAGGGGTATGGACCGTCAAAGATTTATTGAAGAAAATAAAAACCTTAATTTAGGTCTTCCAAGTTATCGAACCTCACCATTACAAAATGGTTTCTTACCATCAGAGTTACTAATTGGTAGAAGATTGCGAACACAGCTTCCATCTCTAGAACTAAGAGTCAGACCCTATTTCACCACGAACAACCCCAAGGGGGTGTGAGGAACTTTAATCACAGGCACAGAGTACGTGAGTTACCAGTGCTGAAACCCGGGGAGAGAGTATGGGTCCACGATCAACAGAAGGAAGGCACATTCATTGAAAAAACTCCACAACCAAGATCGTACAGGATTGAGACAGATCAGAGTATTGTAAGGAGAAACCGCAGAGTGTTAATATTTTTGGAGAGAAGGCCAATAGAAACTTGGGCTTACTGTTCAGATGAAAGCAAAATACTGTGGATGCTGAAATAAAATAAAAAATGCTGGAAAAACTCAGCAGATCTGGCAGCATCTGTGAAGAGAGAAACAGAGTTAACAGAGATTACTATTCAGAAGAAGAAAGACTTACTACAAACTCAATGGCCACTCAGGAGAAGAGCATTCACATCGAGCCCTGCAATACAGTCCGCAGAGGGTGTCACATATCGTTTTCGCCTGCTGCGCCCTGTACAACCTCATGCTACAGTGGGGAGAAGAGCTGGCTGAGAAGGAGATACAGGAGCTGGAGGTCTCCTCGGATGAGGAGGACAGGGATGAGGGTGAGGAGGCCCTCCAAGGTGGCGATGACGAGGATGAAGCCCTCGCACCGGCCAAATGAGGCAGGTGTGCTTGTGCAGCCATCATAGCTGCTAGATTTGTGGAGGATGATGATGACATGCAGTGAGGAGACACCATAGATCCCCACATTACATCTATGAACGTTTGACTCCAGCCTGGCTTATGGAGGTGCGCATACCCTCTGTGATCTGTGATCAGGGTCATATCATAAAAACACAGCCATGAAACTTTAGAAGCACATGATCCTTTGTCCACCTTCAGCACTTGACCCCTTCAGCAGCCTCAGCATCAGTGGTCACAGATGCTGAAGAGATTGGGGCTATTAAAGGTGCTGAGAGCACACAGAGAGAATGACAGAACTCTGTTACCCCAGCTCAGTACATTCTGGCAGCAATGATGAGCACTGTCGAGGTGCAGGCATCAGTAATGTTTTCAGTGAGTGTGAGGCTGGCCCATCACTTTGGTCTGAAGGCTGCACAGAGACAGGGAAGAGGGCCTGGACTGAGACACCTGCCTTTATCTTATGCAGAATGGTTTCACATCTGAGTGACATGAACACTGCTCATCAGAACAAGGAGCTATAGGCAGGGAGACATTCTGGGGAGTTTATTGACAATAGTGATCAGTATGTACAAGTGATTAACACCCGTGTCCAGGCTGTGCAACTATCTCTTAACATTCCTAACCCTGCCGCTATGTCGGGGTGTTCTCCGGACATAAACAGCGTAGGTGGAGGCAGTCTGCTGACTGCTACGCCCTGTCTGTGATGACCTTGGTGGGCGTCCTCTGAAGGGCCAAGACCTGGAGAGCCCCGGCCTGCTTTTGCGGTCCTGCTGTGTGGCACTGGCACCCTCCTCGGCCTGTGGAGCTGGAGCTGCTGAGGTCATAGGAAGAGGGGATTCGGATGGGCCGGACACTGCCGGAGTCACCTGGATGGATGGCCCTAGGGGAGTCACCTGCTGATCCTCCTCCCTATGGGTGACTCCTTGAAGAGAGGGGGTAGCAGTGAGATCGAGCTGCCCTGCACCCCTCTTGCATACACACTGTTGGAGGCCAACTATGGCATCAGCGATGGAGTTGAGCCCACACAGCATTACAGGAGCGACATCCTGGACCAAGGTCTCCATGGTGGCCACCATCCTACCAGTGTTGACCTCGGTGCGTTGGGATGCTGGCACTATCACCTCAGAGTGAGGCAGATGGAGTCCTCCATCGTACCTTACAATCTGAGGAGAGCAGCATACATCTCTTGCTGGTGTTCCCGAGCTTGCCTTTGCAGCTCCAGCAACTGTGACATGACCGAGTCCAGAGGCTCATCATCTGACTCGGACTCAACAAAGGTCTGGCCTCCAGCAGTCCTCTGAGTGCCAGACACCTGGGAAGTCCCAGCTGCTGCCTGCTGTGGATCAGACAGTGCGATACGCTCACCAGAGTGTGATCCTGAGGCTATTCTAGAGCTAGGTCCCATCAAGGTGTGTGTCTCTGCGCTGGTGGAGGGTGTGGGTGAGCGCTGTGACGGGACTTCAAGGAGGGTGTCTTCAGATTCCACTTCAGAGTTTTCTTCAGAGCTTGATCGGAGGCCCTGGGTCATGGACTCCATCGGCTATTCCCGGATGTGCCTGCGGAAGCAAGGAGAGATAATTAGTGCATGGCAGTGGCCTGTGAAACAGGACACATCACTCACAGCATGGTTGTCTGATGGATGTTGCACTGCTGGACCCTCACTTGGTAGAGCAGAGATGGCCTCACCATCAGCACAGGGGAACGGCTCAGACCATCGCTGGCCAACTAGATGGCTGTTTTAAAAGTCCACAAGGACCTTTACTCAAGCATTCCCCCACCAGTCTGTGACCTCTGCCTGTTGTTGTGTGCCAGCTTGTCCTGCCTGAATAGAGATGAAGAGAGTGTAAGCAGGATGCCTGCCAGGCCAGATGATAAGTATGCCTGGCATGTACGGGTGGCGAGCGGTGCCATGGACGGGATGAGGACAATGACAGTGTGTATGAGAGAGTGAATGGTGATGTCCCTTGAACTGGCAGTGAGTGAGATCCTTGTAATTATGTGATGGGTTTGTGAGTGTGTGAGTTGAGAGTGTGAGGAGAGTGACTTATCCTGGCGGAAAGGAGGAGATCATTCATCCTCTTCCGGCACCGGGTGGCTGTCCTCCTTTGAAGAGCAATGGCGCTGACCACAGCTGCCACCGCCTCCCAAGCCTGGTTGGCCATCCTGCAGCCAGAGGGGTGTAGTGGGCCTCCATGGCATCCAAAAGGGGTTCCAGTGATGCATCACTAAATCTGGGGGCTGCTGTCCTTTTGCCTTTCGTGGACATCTTCCCTGCAGCAGATGTGGGCTGGGAGCACTGAGATATATGCGCGCGGCTAGACTTTAAATTTGGCGTCTGGTGTGATGAAGCGGTGAGGTGATGGCTTAACGGGCGAATGATAGCCCGCCCGCCATGGAAATGGTGTGTTTCCCACGAATGCACAACTAATATGGTGGGTTTTGGACGATACAGCGTGAAAACCTGCCATTGTGGCTGGCGGGTGAAATGCCGCTTTACCCGCTCGCTACCACACTTAGTGCAAATCTGGGACAATTCCACCCAGTGCCCCTGTGTTCTAGATCCCCTGACCAATGGAAATAATTTCTCAGTATCTACCCTATTAAGCCCCTTCAGAATTTTATGGATTACAATGAAATTGCCTTTTAATTCCAGAGAATTTAAGCCCAGTATACTCAGCCTCTCATCGTAGAACAACCCCCTCATCCCAGGGACCAATTTAGTGAAGCTCCACTGTACTGCCTCCAGTGCAAGCATATCCTTTCTTAAATGTGAAGACCAAAACTGCACACACTACTCCAGAAGTGGTATCACCAAAACCCTGTACAACTGTAGCAAGGCTTCTTTATTCTTCCACTCCAATAAAGGCCAACATGCCATTTTTCTTAAGATAAAAGCAAAATACTGCAGATGCTGGAAAAACTCTGAATTTTTCCAGCATTTTCTGTTTTTGATGCCATTTACCTTCCTAGTTGCTTGCTGCACCTGCATGCTAACTTTCTGAAGAAGTGTCATACAGACTAGAAACATTAACTCTGTTTCCCTCTCCACAGATGCTGTCAAACCTACTGAGCTTTTCAGCATTTTCTGTTTCTATTTCAGATTTCCAACATCCGCATAATTTTGCTTTTATGCTAACTTTCTGCGTTCTTTGTACAAGCACACCCAAGTCTCTTTGAACATCAACACATTACTTCCCCATCCAAATTAAGTGCCCGCTAGCAGATAATTAGAGCAGTCTGTTTCCCGACTGTGTATAAGTGGTGTGCACCTGGCGAGCTTCAGTTCACCAACGACTTTGAGACATGTAGACGGAGACGAATCACTGCCTGTCCCGCCACGAGATTGGACGAGCTCCACGCCGATGTATAATTAATGAGCTGAAAAGTGGAAGATCTGGCGCGAAATTCCACCCCGCCTCCCAGTGGGAATTACTCGACTTTGCTACCTGCCACTGCACTTAGTTTCATAGAATGGAAACTTTTCAATCAGTGAAAATAGTTTTTCAAAGCTATACCCACCACCCAGATGTTGGATGAGGCTAAGGTTGACTGTAGCTGCTTTTTCTTGCTTGTGGAAACCTGATTCTTTAGGGAAATTCTCTGACAAGGCTGATAGCATCCAGGGAGTGCTTATGTTACTACTCCTCCCCGCAAGCTGTACAAAACAAATAAGGTTTCCCTCATTTCAGAAAGATTTTAATTTTTGGTATTAATTTTTCAGATTAATTAGCACAGCCCCCACCAACCCCCTCAGTAGAGTAGTTTTATTGTGAGCCTCCCCTTGTCATGAATAATTCTATTGACATATGTGATGGGCATATTGGAATTGTATGTTCCTGGTTTAATTAGAATATAAAGTAGTACGACCTACACTATAATGAATCCTAACCTTTCTTAATAAAGTAGGCACTGTTGCACATTGACAACTATACAGCAGCATCCCTGATTGGTAATTGTCAGCAACAGTTCTAGTTAAAATGCCTACAAGGTGCAGTAATTTATAATTTCAATGTCCTAATTGTCATATCAGTTTTTAATCAAAAATAGAGGTTATGGATGAGAATAACATACTGGAAAACCTTGGGCACTGGAATTGCCTCCAGAAAAGCTACAGCATGTGTCTGAAGAAATTCATGTGTAACATCACAATCCTAGTTGAACATTTTCATCTATGTTTTTTCAAACAACCGTTGTGTATTTTCCACAGCACCTGGATGATTTGTAGAAAATTGTTCAAGCCTAGATTTTTAAAAATTTCATTCTTGGAATGTGGGCGTCGCTGGCGAGTCCAGCATTTATTGTCCATCCTTATTTGCTCTTGAGAAGGTGGTGGTGAGCTGCCTTTTTGCATCACTGCAGTCTCTGTGGTGTAGGTACATCCACAGTGCTGTTAGGGAGAGATTTACAGGATTTTGACCCAGTAGGGCACTTAATTTGGAAGGGGAAGTAAGTGTGAAGGAACTGACCCAGTGACACTGAAGAACGGCGATATATTTCCAAGTCAGGATGGTGAGTGACTTGGAGGGGAACTTCCAGGTGGTGGTGTTCCCATGTGTCTGCTGCCCTTGTCCTTCTAGGTGGTAGCAGTCCTGGGCTTGGAATGTGCTGTCTAAGGAGCTTTGGTGAGTTCCTGTAATGCATTTTGTAGATGGTAAACACTGCTACCACTGTGCGTCAGTAGTGGAGAGAGTGAATGTTTGTGGATGGGGTGTCAATCAAGCGGGCTGCTTTGCCCTGGACGCTGGCAAGCTTCTTGAGTGTTGTGGGAGCTGCACTCATCCAGGCAAGTGGGGAGTATTCCATCACACTCCTGACTTGTGCCTTATAGATGGTGGACAGGCTTTGGGGAATCAGAAGGTGAGTTACTCTCCACAGGATTCCCAGCCTCTGACCTGTTCTTGTAGCCACAGTATTTATATGGTTAATCCAGTTCAGTTTCTGATCAATGAAACCCTTAGATGTTGATAGTGGGGGATTTAGTGATGGTAATGCCATTGAATGTCAAGGGGTGATGGTTAGATCCTCCCTTCTTGGAAGGAAGATAGCCCTGCAGTATGTGTTTGGGTACTGTTTTAAAGTATTTTGGGAGATCCAGATTATCAGATAGTTGGGTATAATCTTGTCCACTTATAATCAAGGTTCCGAAGAGCCCCGAAAGCCAGAAAGTCACCATCCATGAGTTAGCCATTGGTGCACATCAGAAGATGATAAAACCCCCTTCTTTTGATAAGGATAAGCCCAGCAATGACAGACCAATCAGTTTAATTTCAGTGGTGGGGAAACTTCTAGAAACAATTATTTGGGATAGAATTAATAGTCACATGGAAAAATGTGGGTTGATTGGGAAGAGCCAGCATGGATTTCTTTCTGTGTTTAACTAACTTGCTGGAGTTTTTTGAAGAGGTAACAGAGAGGGCTGATGAAGGTGATGCTGTTGATGTGATGTACATGTACTTCCCCAAGGCAATCAATACAGTGCTGCACAATAGAAATGTAAGAAAAGTTATAGCTCATGGAATAAAAGGGGCAGCAGCAATGTGGATACAAAATTGGCCGAGTAATAGAAAACAGTGAGTAATGTTTAATGGATATTTTACAGGCTGGAGGAAGGTTTGTAGTGGAGTTCCCAGGGGTCAGTATTGGGACCCTTGCTTTTCCTGATATACATTAATGATCTAGATCTTGGTGTGCAGGGGACAATTTCAAAGTTTGCAGACGATACAAAACTTGGAGCATTGTAAATTGTGAGGAGGACAGTGTAGAACTTCAAAAGGACATTGACACATTGGTGGAGTGGGCAGATAGGTGGCAGATGAAGTTCAATGTGGAGAAGTGGGAGATGATTAATTTTGGTAGGAAGAACATGGAGAGACAATATAAAATAAGGGGCAAATTCTAAATGGTGTGCAGGACCTGGGGAACCTGGGTGTATATGTGCATAAGTCATTAAAGGTGACAGGACAGATGGGGAAAGCAGTTAATAAAGCATACAGTATCCTGGGCTTTATTAATAAGGGCATAGAGTATGAGAGCAAGGAGGTTATGCTGAACTTGTATAGGACACGTTAAACATCAGCTGGAGTATTGTGTACAGTTCTGGGCACCACACTTTAGGAAGGATGTGAACACATTGGAGAGAATGCAGAGGAGGTTTACAGTAAGGTTCCAGGGATGAGAAACTTCAGTTATGAAGAGAAATTGAAGAGGTTGGGACTGTTCTCCTTGGAGGGGAGAAGACTAAGAGGAGATTTGATAGAAGTGTTCAAAATCATGAGGGGGCTGGAGAGCGTAGATATGGAGAAACTATTCCCACTTGTAAACGGATCAAAAATGAGAGGGCACAGGTTTAAAATGATTTGCAAAAGAAGCAAGTGTGATGTGAGAAAAACTTTTTCACACAGCGAGTGGTTTGGGTCTGGAATGCACTGCCTGCAATTGTGGTGGAGGCAGGTTCAATTGAGGCATTCAAGAAGGCATTAGATGATTATTTAAATAGAAACAATATGCAGGGTTATGGAGAAAAGGCAGGAGAATGGAACTGAGTCATAATGCTCATTTGGAGAGCTGGTGCAGACACAATAGACCAAATGGCCTCCTGCTGCACTGTAAGAATTTTGTGATTCTGTGATAACTTGAGCATCAAAACATAAACCCTTGAGCCAACAATTCTTCAGCCGTAGTGGATGTGACAGCTGAAATGTTGTCCTTGGTCAGGTGCACTGTTCAGCATTATTAAATTTTATGATTTGAGAGCAGCTGTAGGAAGGGTATCTGATGCATTTTTTTGAAAGGCCTGAAACATTGTAGTCTATGAATCTTTGGGGAGTCCTATAGTTTTAATGCCAGTAAATTAAAGGAATGCTGCATGTCAGGAACACTTTGCATTTTTGGTGTCCAGTATGATGAAGCAAATAGGAGGAACTCCTTTTGTTCATCCTCCAAGGCAAAGGTGACCATATTCATCATCTGGGGTGTTTGCCCGGATTCCAGAGGGGACGTAGGTGACTGCTAAAGTTGATCTGTGCTCGGAAGATTCTGTTGCTAATTGTACAGGATACTGCTGATGATTGAGTTTTGGACGAGTTGCTGGCTCAGGATTTCCTCTGCTTGTGTTTCTGTCTCTGCTTCTGATATGTGCTTGCTTTTGAAGGAGGCTGCACCATTTTTTATTTTGTTGCGCCAGGTGCGATGATCCTGAGTGAGCCTCTCCCAGAACATGAAGTCAATATCAAAAGCCATAAGGGAAGCCTTCAGAATATCCTTGTAGCACTTTGACCGCCATGAGAGCGCACCCCATACTCGAGGCATTCTGGCTATATGATCAGCCCAACTGATGAAAGAGCTCCTCATTTGAAAGGAGAACATTTCCTAGCACAATTGATTGTGCAGGAAGTTAAACAAATGTATTATTTTTCTTCTGACGCTGCCAACCACACTACACTGTAATAGGAGCTGGTCATTCTCTCTCATGCCACCTGAGGCAAGTGACTCAATGGTGGTACAAATACCAAGATACCCAGCACCAATATGCAAATAAGTGTGAACTAGGACGATGCACAGGGTCTTCTGCATTCATTATTAATGTGGCACTCAGGGTGGATTTGCACAAAGTGCAGTCACAGGCGGGAAAAAGGACGTTTTACCCCAGCCACAATGGTGGTTTTCACGCCATATCGTCTGTTTCCCACCTCTTTAATTATGCAGCCACAGGAAACACACTGTCTCGCTGATGTGCAGCCTCTGAACCACCCGCCACGCCGTTTACCTCACTGTATGCTCACTCTGGGCGCCATATCTAAACTGCAGCCACCCACACAGTTCTCAATGCTTGCAGCCCACGACTGCTCCAGTGAAGGCATGACCCTGAAAGCCAAGAAGAGATCAGTGACCCATCTGGGAATGTCTTTCGGAGGCCCCACCATGATGTCCTCTATCCCTGCTTTGGCCACAGCAACCTCATCACTCCGGTTTGGGAGGCGGTGGCAGTGGTGGTCAGTGCCAATGCTGCACAGGAGAGGATGGCCACCCAATGCAGAAAGAGGATGAATAATTTCATCCGTGCCACCAGGGTAAGGCAACCATCTCATCACTCTAAACTCACACACTCACAAGCCCATCACACATTCACTGGCTTCTCACTCACTGCCAGCTCAAGGGACATCACCACTCTCTCTCTCACACACACCCTCACATCTCCATCTGGCCTCATCTCCTCTGGAGGCTGCCTCCTCAGCCCTCACCATCTTAAGGCCACTCACACAGATCAACATGTGCCCCATACACACCCTGGGATACCCTCCCTTCCCCAGTATAGCCCTCGCCTTGCAGCCTCTTCCCTTGCCTGAGGCCACTTCTCCCCCTTACCCAAGCAAGCCCTAGCCCTGCAGCCGTTGAAAAGTCACCCCTGCCTTACGGCTGGTCTGGTAGGTAGAGACCTGCCCGTGAGTCCCCCTAACAGTGATGTGGTGCTGCCTGCGAAGCCTGGCGCTGATGATTGTGAGTGCTGCCTGAAGCAAAGTGGCGAACAAGCCTCGAAGTCCCTCGAAGTGCAGCTTGCCAGGTGTACATCACTTATGTATAATAGTGAAACATGCCGACATGCCCGCATGATCCAGTATAGGGGGGATAATTCCAGCGAACAGGGCTTATAATTATACGCAGATGAATTAAAACGATGAAGCCGATGTCCGGCGGCTGGAAATGCGGTCCGTCATTGACGGGTGGAGCGGATGATCGCAAACTGGCTTCACGACGTGAAATCGATTTTCGGCCTTCCCGCCATATTGTCCGCTATGTCTGTAATGACGCCCTACGCCAAAGGTGGGAGGGGAGGAATTCCGACCTCAAGAGGCCTTGCCATTGATCTAGTGGGATTCCTGCTGGATCAAAATATCCAGCCCAGAAAGTGTTTTAGTTTGGAGATCAGTGTCAATGTATGTTTTTTAATTAATTCTTGGGATGTGGGCAGCCCTGACACAAGGCCAGGATTTTTTGCCCATCCATAGTTACTATTGAGAAGGTGATAATGAGCCTTCCTAAACCACTCCAGTCAGATGTTGTACGACTTGGAGAGTTCTAATGCATCCGCTGCTTTTGACCTTTTTAGGTGGTAGAATTTCAAGCAAAATGTTACATTAAAATGCTAACCTTTCTATTTAAAGCTGTTATCAATTTTCTGCATTTTCTATTTTTGTTTCAGATTTTCAACTTTGAACACTGAACATGATGATAATTAATGCAATTAACATTTTACAATTATGTGTTACAATGGACTGAAATTGGAACACCTAATTCATATAGTAATTATTAAATTCTTGAATATGTTTCAGAATTATTTGTATTTATAAATTCAAAGCTTCCATTAAATAAAAGATTTTAAAGAAATACCCCTTCTCTGTGCTTTTACAGAATTTGAAGCAATCAGTTCTAATTTTTTAGAAGATTCAAGACCGGATGCAGCATCTGTGTCGACTGAAGTATCTCAGTATGATCCCAGCAAACATTCCCCAGTTTTTTATGGTCATATGGTAGCAAAGGTAATTCTAAAATATATGCTTTATTTATTGGTACAATCAGATGGTAAATTGCAATTTAGTTTATGTAGCCATCAAAAGTGCTTGCAGAAATTACAAAGGATACAACAAAATGTAAAATAAAATTACAATAAATGTTATGTAGCAGGAATGGAACTTTCTTTATCAAAACCAAATTTAACAGCAAGCTTCTTGTAATTTTAATTATTCTTATTGGTTTCTTCCACTGCTTGTGAAATTGCAGGAATTGTTTAAATCTTTGATTAAAATTAATGAAACTATTAAGACAAAATAAATGTTATTCACTGGGATTATACCTCCTAAGTATTTGTTGTTTGAACAATATACTTCTGTTAAATTTAAAGTAAATGACTTGATCTTCTGTGAGATTGCTTATGGGCAAATTTTAATATTTGTATATTTACTATATCATACTATAGTTCCCGGTACTTACACCATCCCTACCTTATTCAACCATTGTCTTTAATGAGCAAATGGAGTTAACTATTTGTCAATACCATAGGTATCAATGACAAAGGTGCTGCTTAAACCATATTAAGTGCAGCTACTATTTCAGGCAACTGAATCATAGAATGGTTACAGCACAGGAGGACATTCAGCCCATAGCTCTACGATTTTTCATTTATCTTCAGCTGCTCACCCAGCTCCCTGTTGAAAGCATTGGGGCACAGTCTCAGAATAAGGGGCCAATAATTTAGGACTGAGATGAGGACATATTCCTCCACTCAAAGAGTTGTGAATCTTTGGAATTCTCAACCCCAGAGGGTTGTGGATGCGCCATTGTTGAATACATTTAAGACTGGGATAGACAGATTTTTGATCTCTCAGGGAACCAAGGGACCTGGGGAACAGGCAGGAAGGTGGAGTTGAATCACAAGATCAGCCACGATCATATTGAATGGCTGAGCAGGCTTGACGGGCCAAATTTCTTATGTTCTTAAGCCACAATTGAATCTTCCTCTGCAACCTTGTCAGGCAGTGATTCTAGATCCTAATCACTCTCCGCATAGAAAAAAATGTTCTCTCATCTCACCTTGGTTCTTTTGCTGATCAATAAGTCTGTGTTCTCTGGTTCTCAACCTCTCCACCAATGGGAACAGTTTTTTCTATCTACTCTGTCCAGACCCCTCATGATTTGAACATCTCTATCAAATCTCCTCTCAACCTCCACCCTCTCTAAAGAAAACAGGCCCAGCTTCTCCAGTCTATCCTTGTAACTGACGTTCCTCATTCCTGGAACTATTCTCTCAAGTCTTTCCTGCACCTTTCTGCACTCTAAAATCTTCACATCCTCCCTAAAATGCGGTGCCTAGAATTGAACATAGTTCTCCAATTTAGGCCAAATCAGTGTTCTATAATGGTTCATCATAATTTCCTTGTTTTTGTACTCAATGCCTCAATTTATACCTTTGTAACCACTTTCTCGGCCTGCTCTGACACCCTCATTGATTTGTACACATCAATCCCCAGGTCTGTCTGTTTCTGCGCTCCTTTTAGAATTATATGCTTTATTTTAGCTTTTCCTCATTGTTCCCATAAATGTCCCAAGGTGTTTCACAAGAGTGATAGAGCAAAACTTGACACTGAGGCACATAAGGTTATATTAGAATAAATGACCAAAAGCTTAGTCAAAAAGGTAGGCCAGAATTTTCCAGCCCCTCAGCCGGTGGGCTTTTCCGGTCCCGCCAATATGAAGGGAGATTTCAATGGGGGGAGGAGGGAGGGTGGGGGTGGGGGCAGCTGGAAAATTCCAGCCGAAGGTTTTAAAGAGAATCTTAAAGAGGAAGTAGAGGTATAATGAGGGCATTTCAAAATCTCTCTTTAACTTTCTCTGTTCTAAGAAGAACAGTCACAGCTTCACTAGTCTCTTGACATAGCTGAAGTTCCCCACCCTGCGTACTTTTCTGATAGATCTCCTCTGAATCCTCTCTGAGGCCTTGACATCTTTCCTAAAATCTGGTGCCCAGAAGTGGACACAATACATCTACTGAGGCCTAACCAGTGATTTTCTAAAGGTTTAGGATAGCTTACCTTTTTTTATACTTTACAGCTGGAATTTTCCATCCCTATTAGCATTGGGCGTCATGGCGGGTGCGAGTGGACAATATGGCTAGAAGGCCAAAAATCGGCTTCACGCCGTCGTGATGCCAGTTTGCGATCGTCCACTCCACCTGTCGATGGGTGGGGGGGTAGGGGGGCGTCTTTCCCAGCGCCACACGTCAGGAATGCCATTTTAATACATTTGCATCTAATTATAAGCCCTGCTCACTGGAATGATCCCCTCATGTCAAATTTACTACCCTCGTCGGCAGGAAAACATGCCGGCCCAGAACTCATCTTGACAAGTGTGATGTGCAGAAGTCAGTACTTACCAGTAGGGCCTTGATCAAATCCAAGGAGCAGAAGATGCTAGAGCCCTACAGCAACTGGACCCTGGAGGAACACATGGGTGGATTCTGATGGACATGGCTCTGCCATGAAGCAGCTCACAGAAGGCGTGGGGGGTCTCCATTGATGTCTGGAGTCTGCTTCAGGACATCACGGTCTTGGCCATGGGCTGCTGTGGATGATTGCCGAGGGGAGGGAGAGAAAGGTTCAGCTGTGAGTGGGAGAACAGGTGTACTGGGGAGGGCTGGCGCGAGAGGAAGGTCTAAGTTTGATTGGCAGAGGAAGGTGTACCAGGGGAGTGAGGTTGGCCGTGGGGGAACAAAGGTATCAGGAAGTTTGAGATTGGAGGGGGGGAATCAAAGGTGTTGGGGAGATGAGGTTGGGAGTTCGTGGGAGGAGGTACGGGGGAGGAGGGTGCAACGGGGCAGAATCCGGCAACTGGGGAGGTTGGTGTAAGGGGGGAGGAAGGCGTAAGGGAAGGAATTACTCTTACTCTTCTAAATTCCAGCCGATACAAGCTTACCCTGTCTAGCCTTTCCTCATAAGACAACTTGCCAATTCCTGGTTTTAATCTAGTAAACCTTGTCTGAACTACTTCTAATGCATTTACATCTTTCTTTGAATAAGGAGACCAGCACTGTACACAATACCCCAGATGTGGTCTCACCAATGCTGTGTACAACTGAGGAATAACCTCCCTACTTTTGTAATCCATTCCCCACACAGTAAATGATAACATTCTATTAGCTTTCCTAATTACCTGCTGTATCAGCATGCTTACCTTTTGTGATTCATGCACTAGGGCACCCAGATCCCTCTGAATCTCAGAGCTCCTCAATCTCTCACCATTTAGATAATAAGCTTCTTTTTTATTCTTCCTGCCAAAATGAACGATTTCACATTTGCCCACATTATACTCCATTTGCTAGATCTTTGCCCACTCACCTAACCTATCTATGTCACTTTGTAGCCTCCTTACATCCTCTTCACAACTTACTTTCATACCTATCTTTGTGCCATCTGCAAATTTTGTGACCATTCCTTCGGCCCCTTCATCCAAATTATTTACCTAATTTGTAAAAAGCTGAGGACCCAGCACTGATCCTTGTAGCACACCACTGGTCACATCCTGCCGACCAGAAAAAGACCTATTTATGCCAACTCTCTGCTTCTGTTAACTAGCGAATCTTCTATCCATGTCAACATGTTACCCCTGACACGATGAGCTTTTATTTTCTGCAATAACCTTTGATGTGGCACTTTATCAAATGCCTTCTGGAAATCTAAGTACAACACATCTACCGGTGGTTCCTCTTTATCCACAGGACATGCGACTCCTTCAAAGAACTCCAACAAATTGGTTAAACATGATACCCCTTTTACAAAACCATTTGACTCTGCCTGATTGCCTTGAATTTTTCTAATTGCCTTGCAATAACATCTTTAATATTAGCTTCTAACATTTCCCTGTGACAGATGTTAGACTAACTGGCCTATAGTTTCTTGCTCTTGTCTCCTTCCCTTTTTGAATAAAGGAGTTATATTTGCTATTTTCCAATCTAATGGAACCTTCCCCAAATCTAGGGAGTTTTGGAAAATTAAAACCAGTGCATCAACTATCTCACTAGCCACTTCTTTCAAGATCTTAGGGTGAAGTCCATTCGGATCTGGGGATTGATCAGCCCACAGTCCCAACAATTTGCTCAATACCTCTTCCCTGGTGATTGTAATTTTCCCGAGTTCCTCCCTCCCTTCCATTTCCTGGTTTACAGATATTTCCGAGATGTTACTTGTGGCCTCTATAGTGAAGACCGAAGCAAAATAGCTTTTTAATTCATCCACTATCTCTCTACTTTCCATTATCAATTCCCCAGATGCACTCTCTATAGAACCAACACTCACTTTGTTAACTCTTTTCTTATTTAAATATCCGTAGAAACTTACTATCCGTCTTTATATTACCAGCTAGCTTTTCTTAAAACTCGAATTCGAACTCCTTGACAGGGTAGATGTGGAGAGGATGTTTCCTCTTGTGGGAGAATCTAGAACTAGGGGTCACTGTTTAAAAATAAGGTCGCTTATTTTAAGACAGAGGTGAGGAGGAATTTTTTCTCTCTGAGAGTTGTGAGTCTTTGGAACTCTCTTTCTCAAAAGGCGGTGGAAGCAGAGTCTTTGAATATTTTTAAGGCAGAGCTAGATAGATTCTTGACTCACCCCCTTGTTAAAGGTTATCGGGGGTGGGCAGAAATGTGGGGTTGACGTTACATTCAGATCAGCCATGATCTTATTGAATGGCGGAGCAGGCTCGAGGGGCCGAGTGGCCTAGCACTGCTCCTAATTCGTATGTTTGTGCTGTCCTGACACCCTCAGCAGGGGTGAAGACAGCCTATGCAATGGTTGACTCTGTTGCGTGAGTCCGGCGTGGGTCCCCTGGAAAGCTGAGGCCTTGAGGGCCCCGGCTTGCTCTGGCTGTCCTCCTGTGGGCCAGCTGCTCCCTCTGCAGTGACAGAGGACAAAGTTGAGGGGGTCACAGGCAAAGGGGACTCGGAGGGAGAGGACAGCTTCTGAGATTCCTGAGTGGATGACCCAGGGGTGTCCAGCTGCCGCTCCTCCTTCCTGTGAGTGCCTGAGGGCCCCGGCCTGACTCTTTGAGGGGAAAGGCCACCTGAAGGGACATCGAGGTGCCCCGTTTCCCTCTTGTGTTGTTTCTGCAGGAAATCATCCAAGACTATCACGATGGAGTGCAGGTCTGCGTGCATCTCAGCGTTCTGTTGGATCAGGATCTCCATGGCACCTGCCATGCTCCCCATGGAGACCTCAATGCGTGCAAATGTGGGCACCACTTAATCAGAGAGCAGGCGGACACGCTCCACTGACTCAAGTACCACTCTGTTGAGGGCTTCCAAAAGCTCTGAGTGATGTTCCCCTGCCTTCTGCTGACCCTCTATGATGCGTTGGAAGGCCGAATCCAGAGGTTCGTCATCTGACTGGTACCTCACTGATGCCTCTACCCCAGCAGTCCTCCGAGTGCCGGAGAGCTCAATTGAACGTGCCTCCTCTTGCTGTGGACACCTGCCCGTGCAGTGACCACCAGATTGTGAACCTGAGCCTGCTCTATATCTAGGTGCCACAGAGGTATGTGTCTCTGCGCTGGTGGAGGGTGTGGGTAAGCGCTGTGAGCACTCTTCCAGCTGCTTATTTCCAGCTCTGCAATGGAGGAGGTGAGCTCTTGGCTGGAGATGAGGACCTGGATGGAGCTGAGGGACTGGCTGGCTGAGGGGTCAGTTGCTTGGCAGAGCTCCCTGCGATCCAATGTTGAAATGATTAGTGCGTGGCAGCAGAGTCAAAAGCAGGAGCGAGAGTGTTGAGAGAGGGATGATGTGGTACAGGATCCTTATGTGGGTGTTCGCCGCTGACCTCACTGTCGCCACAGGCACAGTCCATGTCCTCACCAGTCAGCATCATGGCAGGCTCCTCAAAGTGAGTGAAGGGCCTAATGTGGGCCACTCCACCCGCAGTCAGGGACTTCTCCCTGCTGTTGTGAGCCAGCTTCTCCTGCATGAAAACAGGTGGAGAGAGTGTGAGCAGGACACATGGCACTGCGTGGAATGTCTGTGTGGTGAGTGGAGCCATGGATGGGATGAGGACGTGAGCTCCAGAGGATGAGCCTGATGGAGATGTGAGAGTGTGTGTGAGAGTTAGTGGTGTTATCCCTATTCTTCCAGGTGCTAGAGGGAGGCGTCGCTAAATTTGGGGGCAGCATGTTTCCTCCCTTTGGCAGCCACCAGATTCCAGCAGCTTCCTATGCTTTGAAGAGTGCTGTCTCTGTGGAGGGGCACCCTTTAAATATGGCACCTGGTTTACTGAAGGCCTGAGGTGATGGGGGGGCGGGGGCGGGCAAATCAGAGGCTGCCCTGCCAGCGGCCCGGCATGTTTCCCAGGAATTAATTACTAATGAAGTGGGACACGCTGGCCAATGCAACCGGTGGGTAACACGTCCTATTTCCCGTCCACTACTGCACTTTGTGCAAATCTGGGACAATTCTGCCTGTTGTCTTTATTTATGAAGCTAAATATTATGTTTGCCTTCTCTATAAACAATTTATCCCTCTCTCTATCTCTCTCTGTTTTTCTCTTTCTCTCATGTACTTGCTTTATCCCTTGCAGATGCATACTCTCTCATGTCCCCTATTGTGTATGTATGTCCCCCTTGTCTCTTTTCATTCCCCTCCTTTGTGTTTCATGAAGTAAAAATGAGTGGCAAGCTGATAAGAAACTTCAATGTTTTTAACCTCCAGGTTTCAGTGGATACATCAGTGTTAGAAAACTTCAACGCTGAATACTCGCATCCAGCATTTTTAGGCTATGCAGTTGTTCAGAAACCTCCTCCTCCTGCAAGTCCACCACCACCTCCACCTGTTCCACCACCTGATCAAAAAACATGTAAGTAAAACAAGTAGTAAAATACTTATATCTGTGTTTGTATACTGTTTCCAACTTTAATAGTTCTTTAATCGAAGGGAAATTGTAATAAAACAAACTAGTTCAAATTATTTATAGTGTAATTTAAATGATATGAGCCTCTTGTGTAGTTATTTCAAATAAGTTCTTATTCTGAGATTATACTGATTTCCTTTTTGACCTAACCTTCAAAAAGCCCTCTTGGGTGTAGTGCATGATAAATATTTTTGAGCTACAATCATTACACTTAATGGGAAGAATGGATGAGCAACATTTAGTACTTTGTTTATACTTTGGTAGTTATCCAAATGGGTAACACATTTTGCTTTGATTTATTTCCCTCTGAACTGTTTAGAATTGTTTTTTTGAAGATTTTGGGGAGAATGCTTCAGCTAATATTGGCTTCCCTGTTTCATCCAGACTGTTTACCCTTACGAATTTGTGATACTATTTTTTGAAATTTGGATCACTGCATCTATCTTTTCCGTATATTTAAAAATCTTCCATTTGTCGCGTGGTTTTTGTTCATTGTGTTACTCTCTGTAGCATTATGTCAACATTCACAGTGAAAGCTCCCATGTAAGTATTATTATTAATGGGAAAATACCATCTAACCATGCCAAGATTTTGGAAAGGTTAACCATTGGCAAGAATTTTCAAGCCTGTGTGCCCCCAAGGCATTGGAACCTAGGCCATCTGTCTGGAGGTGACCTCCTGGCAGCAGACCAGAGGGCCAGTGCTTCACACAGGTCTTGAGGGCCCCCCTGCGTAAGGGGCTCCCCTCCACAATAGTGGCCCAGCTGCTGATTCCATCTTTTTAAAGTTTAAAACTTATAAAAGTTGCAGACTGGGTGCACATGCCCTCTCTATCTCTTAGCTGAACTGCAGCTTGTTGCTCCTTCTGTGTTGGAGGGTCTCCTATTGGACCTCCAGGTTTAAGAGACTGGCCACCACCCTTACTCAGTTGGACAGTGAGCCCCCTCCCCACCCCAACCACATCTAGCCATGAATTGACTGATTCGGGGGGAAGTCACTGCCAGGTGACTGTTTCCCACACAGAGCGTGGCCCTGACACCCAATTTCACCCCGACTTTGGGGTCCCAATCAAAATCCTGCCCCATATGTAAAGATTCCACCGTTATTGTTTGTTGATGAACTGTTTAAGTCACTGAGTACTTTTCGAAAACATTTTCATAAGTTTTTTTCAATTCTGATGTCTAAAATAAGATTCTAAACAAAATAAACGGTAAGGAAATGACAAGTTTCCCAAAACATGATTAAATTTACCTGTCGACGCATCTCCCAAAGGAGAAACTATTTGTAACTTTTACCCATAATCGGACAGAATAGGCATACCAATTGCCCTATGTCCAGTTTAATTCAAAGAACAGATTCTACCCAAATGCTGCCTCCCTTCCCATTTTGCATCTGGGATTTCTCAACAATTGTCCACATATGACCATTCTTCCAAACTTTTCTCCGGAGAGAGCACACACCTTGAAACCCTTTTCCTATCCATTAATATTAAAAGCTTGTTCTGTTTAAAATCAAGCATTTGTGGACAACACATTTGATTACTCTTTATTGAACAGTCTGCTAATGCCCACCAGCTAGGCTTATATATTAGCATATATGTAAAGATGCACATTTGTTGCTGTATTCCGTTTTAAGTCATTGCTTTCAGGAATGAAGGAGATAAAGAGAAGATAAGGGGGATGAGGGGTGGGCAGTGTTAGTGGGTCAATGAAGCTTTTTGTAATCACAAGTAATACATTAGTATTTTAGAGTACTGTTAGGAAATAGAGATAATTTAAGGAAGTTATATTGGTATTTGTGCATCTTAGGAATGAGTTTTAGCTTTAATGTTTAAGTTGATTTATATTTCTGTATCTGTGTTTTAAGAAAAGGTGAAGTTAAGTTTTAGTTTCACTTTAAAAAGTGCCTGCATTTCTAATCAGAGCTTACGACTGTAAGAGAAATTAAGCAAACACAAGAGCAGAAAAACTGGGCTGTTGTCTAGCAACAGGGGTCCAGAGAGGTAGTTCCCTCCCACAGACACATACACACAAGAAACTAGAAACAGCAATTTTGAGTTCAGTTTTGAAGATAGCTGACAGGCAGACGCAACCTAGAAGTGGCAGACAACTAGTCCCAAGCTAAAGCTGATTGAAGGTAGCTGCCAGGGAGAGACTGGAGCAAAGGGGACAGCAAGTCCCAAGCTGAAGAATAAAGTCCCCAAAATCCTGGGAAGTGGAACAGGAGAAAGTCCTTCTAGTCAAAAGAAGGACAGGAACCTGGAAAAGGTCCTGTTCTGTGGAAGTAAAAGTAAGGAGTAGAGAGAAAGTCTCCAAGCTTCAAGCTTAAAGAGATTAAGGCTTGGGTAAAATCAGAAGGCCCAAAGAGACAATTGAAGGTCTGTAACTTTTAGCTATGGGTATATGAAGCAGTGGTGTACTGCTGACAGCTGAGCCGGTGAGAGAGAGTGCATGGAAGAAAGCTTGAATGCATGTGGCGACCAAGGGAAAAGGAACATCAGAAGGAGAATTCGAAACGCTGGAGGTGAACCCCTACGGAAGGCGTCTGAAGAAAACATCGGTTTGGGAGAAGATTCCAAGGTGAGTTCTTGGAAAGTGGCGATTGGAAACCCTCGTGTGAAAGATGGAGTTCAGTGAGACTGGTTTGCTCACCGTGTAAACAAGCGTCTGGCGGGGAGTTGAGAAAAGATCCATAGTATTTGTCTGGGGCAACATCTGTCACTTGGTTTCAGAGTGTGGTGTGTCTGACCATAGGTCGTCTATTGGTTTACATGGACTGTGTACTTAATGTGAACATTAGAGTATGACATAGCTTTTGTAACTTGTGTTGCCCTTACAAATCTGTATATACCTGTAAAGGTATAGGTGTGGGTGAAGGATTATTGTTTAGTTGTTTAATAAATGTTTTATGCTTTTGTTAAAAGTTCATTAGCTGACTCTGGTGACTCTGTTCAATGGCCACTCTCCACATATCTAAACAAACAATTAAAGTTAGGATCTATCAAGCTGGGTTCCACTCTAGGATCAGGCTTGTCCAGTGGAAACATCATCTGGTATCATAACAGTACTTTTAATATTTATAGCCAATCAGAAAGTATTCTGCTATATTGGATCAGAGCCCATTTTGTTGGTAGAATATTGTATGAAAATCTTCCCAACATTGTAGTAGGACCAAAATCACAGATCATGATGTAGGAACGGTGCCTTGTAAATTGCCTAAAGGCTACTTTCTAGATCAGTTGGGAAAATGCCCTATTAACTGCCTGAATAGTGCACTTAGACTGGAGTTTAGTCTTAAATTAGGTACACAAAATGGAGGCAAAGATTGGATTGAATGCTGGGAAATGGCTGGACGGTATAGTGGATTAAAATAAAGCACAAGTGGGTGGTAGACTGGTTTTTGTTGGGTCGGTGGTAGACTTGTCTTTGGAGGGTGGGAGACTGGTTTTTGGCAGGTGGGTAGTAGACTAGTCTATGGTAGGTGGGTGGGAGACTGGTTTTTGGCAGGTGGGTTGTAGACTAGTCAGTGGTAGGTGGGTGGGAGACTGGTTTTTGGCAGGTGAGTAGTAGACTAGTCTATGGTAGGTGGGTGGGAGACTGGTTTTTGGCAGGTGGGTAGTAGACTAGTCTATGGTAGGTGGGTGGGAGACTGGTTTTTGGCAGGTGGGTAGTAGACTAGTCTATGGTAGGTGGATAGGAGACTGGTTTTTGGCTGTGATGCAAAACAAGCTGGCACTCAGTGAAAAAGAAAATTGTGTGGCATGCAAAATTGTAATGTCGATAAAAATTGCCCATAATTGTAGCTTCTTTTACATCATTAGGACATTTAAGAGTGCTTCACAGCCAATTAATTACTTTTGAATTTTAGTCATGGTTATTTCAGTAAACAGGGCAGCCAATTTGCACACAGCGCAGTTCCACAAGTAGCAAGAAAATGAATGAGCAATTAATCTGTATTGGTGTTGCAATGGGATATTTTGCCTCCATATGCACAGGTAGATAGAATCTGGTAAAAGTAAAATACTGCGGATGCTGGAAATCTGAAATAAAAACACAAAATGCTGGAAAAACTCAGCAGGTCTGACAACATCTGTGGAGAGAGAAACGGAGTTAACGTTTCGAGTCTATTCGACCCTTCTTCAGAGCTGCTTCAGAGCTCTGAAGAAGGGTCATACGGACTCGAAACGTTAACTCTGTAATCCTCCACAGATGCTGTCAGACCTGCTGAGTTTTTTCCAGCATTTTCTGTAGATAGAATCTGGGTTATGTTTGTGGCACTTCCAACAATGCTTTGTTCCCTTAATACTGCATTTAATTATCAGCCTAGATTATGTACTCAATTTCTGAAGTGAGACCTGAATCCACAAACTTCAGGCTCAGAATTGAGAATGTTACCACAAAGCCAAGCTGATACTTGTGCTTTCTATTGTGTTCACAGCACTTCCCACGGTCTTCCCACAGTGACAATGGATGGATCACAAAAACTAAAGTAGAATAAACGGTTTTGTAACACAATAGTGTAAGAGTGCAATAAGGCTATAATAAGTCCAAAATGAGTAAACATTTCCTGTTTCATATTCCCTGGTTATTTCCCCTCCCGTCCTCATGACGTATGATGTTAAAAGCCTCGTATACCTCATTTGTGAAGTCCAGTGTATGAGTCCAGACAGTGAGTGAAAGCACATTGTTTGAGGACACCATAATGGAACCAAACCCATCGCCCAATGTTCCCTCATGCACGCCTTCTTGCAGCAGTTGCAGCATTGTGATGAGGGAAAAAGATTCTTTGGTTTCTCTTTCTCCAAACCCACCTTTCCTCCTTGCCCCGCCACCTTCCACAGCTTTATTAACTGGCTGGGGCTAGTAACAGTGTGTTACCACCAAAGATTCCTGTTTTTAGTAGTGCTTAAAACTGGACTGGTATGAAGTATTGGCTGCAGTTTTTGTGCTATAAGGCAAACTAGTTTCCCTTGGTTTAGCTCCAGTGACCTCGTGATTTTTACAATGCCTGAAGCCAATGCACCAACTGCTATTTCTGTGATCCTTTCATCAAAAAGTGCCCACTAAAACATTCAGTTACAATCTAAATGTAGCCACTTTTGAAACAAGAAATGTATTATGTTATCAAGAATATCAGATTCCTTTTTGTGATTTTTGTTTTCTTTCTACTCATAATTTGTCAAGGTTCTCCAAGACAGTATTTGGAACACTACATATTTCCTGTACTTCTCCCAGGCCTGTTTGAAACCCTCAAACAAGCTAAAATTGAGAAATGCTTTGAGGTTAGTGCCTTTTATCAGTTTAATATTTTTAGGCAACTTTCATTGTTAAGACCAATATTTTAGTTGATATTATGATTGGATTTTTCTCATCTTGTTTTCATAAATTTTCTCAGTTCCACTACCAGGGGGGGACAATGACATGCTTCCACTATTGTAATATAACATCTGGTTACAAGTGTATGTGAGTGATGCAAGTCAACTTCCCATAACAAGAGTGCTGTGCCCATGCTCAACATCTCCTTTGTGTCAAAAATCAACAGACTGCTGAATCTCAGATTAAAATTCTAACTATGGTACAGCAAATCAGGGCTTCCTTGCTGTTACTTGTCTCCAACACTTGTTTCAATTTTATCTTCTTTTAAAAATTAGTTTTGTGCATGTAAACATGGTAATTTCATACCTTCATCTTGAGGTACAAGTATCGGTTTCCATTTCTAGGCTCATATTCTAGCTCTCTGGTTCTACTTTGATTCAGTGTTGACCTATCAAATACAATGGGTAAAATAAACCTCATACCTTTTTGTCCATTCCCTGCTTATAGCCCAGCAAATTTAGATCAACAGCTCACCTCCCAACTCTCCATTCCAGAGCTGATGGATACTTCAATCGGCATTCACATTTTACCCTAATCCACAATCCTGACCTCTCACTGTGTGCTGGGACTTGGAGCTTGCCTTCCACTCAATTCCTACCAATAGGAAGTACAATTTAAGCACAATGAGAGAGGTTAAGTAGTTTTATTTCTATCCTTGCTTCCAGTTAAGCAGGTTTGCAACCATACCTACTCACGTTCCACCACTGGCCTGAATTAGAGCTGGTGAAATTTAATAATGCAAATAAATTGAAGTGACTGACATTTTGAGTGCGCTTAAATACTATTATTTGACACTCACACTTGAGTACTTGAACTGCTGTCCACACATTAACATTTCTAATAAGCTTTGTATGCTCAAGCAAAACTGTTTAATTGTTAATCTTTACAATTAAACTTCCAATGGAATCAAATTTTAAAATGACTAACCAACAAAAGTGACAATTTTTCAGATTCACACCCACTGAGCATTGTATTTAATGACTACAGAGTATTTATAGTGGTTTTGTCGTGTTTCTAAACCTTGAGTGCTTATGCAACTGTTTCCATTTCACTGTAATCTAAGTAAGACATCTGACAGCAACAATGCACATTGTGCAGATATTTCCTCTGTTTTCCTGTACCATTACTTCATTGCCAGTTTACTTTTCCAAATGAGCAAAAAGTTTCCAACTCAAATTCATATTCAAGCTCATAAATTATTTTGCTTATCACAAAAAATGTACAGTAGAGATGACTTCCTTTGTTTTTTCCTTCAATTTGTGTGTGTAATTTTGTATTATTGAGCAAATTAAGGTGACAATGAACTAACATCTCTCTTAACATTCTTTTTCATTGAGGTCAAAAGTCAAAATGAACCTCCCATATGTTTGGGAGTGGAAACAAGTTTGATTAAAGCCAAGGGCTGAATGCCTCCTTTTAGAAAATGTACAATTCCTGCAAGGCAATATATCATTTGCTGCTAAATGTTAATTATTAATCAGCCATCATTTCCTGGCCACATGTGTTAATGTACTCTGCATTATATGTTTCCTGATCTCCATTGAACATCGGCAAGAGTAACGGCATTGCTTGCAACCCACTCCCAGTAAAATAAAAGAAAAATACTGCCAGAAATCTGAAATAAAAACAGAAAATGCTGAAAAAATTCAGCAAGTCTGGCAACACCTGTGGAGAGAGAAACAGGATTGACATTTTGAGTTCATATGACTCTTCTTCACAGCTGAAGAAAGTTAGAAAAGTGATGGGTTTTATGCTGTTGAAAACTCAGTGGAGGGGGATTGCTGCTGGAGCAGGTGGCACAAAATAGGTCAGGGATAGGTTGGAGCTCAAGAGAGATAAAATGACAAAGATGTCACGGACACAAGACAAAGGGAGTGGTAATGATAGTATTAAAGACGACCATATTCCAGAGAAACCCAACGCAAACTGGAGGAACAGCACCTCATCTTTTGATTAGGCACTTTACAGCCTGCTGGGCTTAACATTGTGTTCAATAAATTCAGACCATGAACTCTGTACTCCATCTTGATTTTTTTTCCTCCCCCTCCCTCTGCTGTCAGGTGCCAATATGTATCTTGTTTTCATGTTTTGTTTTCAGAAAGCACTGACCCTTGTTCTGCTATTAACACACTGGTGTCTTGCTTTTAGACAGGGTTGACCTTTATGCTGCTATTGACACCTGCTTTAGCCTTTCACCTAAATAAAGGGAACTACGATAGTATGAGGCACGAGTTGGCAATGATGGATTGGGGAACCTTACTAAAAGGATTGACAGTGGATAGGCAATGGCTAATATTTAAGGAATGTATACATGAATTACAACAATTATTCATTCCTGTCTGGCGCAAAAATAAAACAGGAAAGGTGGCTCAACCATGGATTATAAAAGAAATTAGGGATATTATTAGACCCAAAGGGGAGACATATAAAATTGTCAGAAAAAGCAGCAAGCCTGAGGATTGGGAGCAGTTTAGAATCAGTAAAAGTGGACAAAAAGGTTGATCAAGAAGGGAAAATGGAGTATGAGAGTAAACTTGCAAGGAACATAAAAACTGACTGTAAAAGCTTCGATAAATATGTGAAGAGAAAAAGATTAGCAAAGACAAAATTAGGCCCCTTAGAGTCAGAGCCGGGGAAAATTATAATGGGGAACAAAGAAATGGCAGAAGAATTGAACACATATTTTGGTTCTGTCTTCACAAAAGAGGACAAAAATAATTGGCTAGAAATGTTAGGGAACCAAGGGTCTAGTGAGAGGGAGGAATTGAAGAAAATCAGCATTAGTAAAAAAAAGGTGCTAGAGAAATTAATGGGGTTAAAGGCTGAAAAATTCCCAGGGCCTGATAATCTACATCCCAGAGTACTAAAGGAAGTGGCCCTGGAAATATTGGATGCATTGGTGGTCATCTTCCAAAATCCTATGGACTCTGAAGCAGTTCCTACAGATTGGAGGGTGGCAAATGTAACCCCACTATTTAAAAAAAGGAGGGAGAGAGAAAACAGAGAATTACAGACCAGTTAGCCTAACATCAGTAGTGGGGAAAATGCTGGAGTCTATTATAAAAGACATGGTAACAGAACACTTGGAAAGAATTAACGGGATTAGACAAAGTCAGCATGGATTTATGAAAGGGAAATCATGCTTAACTAATCTACTGGAGTTTTTTGAGGATGTAGCTAGTAGAATGGATAAGGGAGAACCAGTGGATGTGGTGTATTTGGATTTCAAGAAGACCTTTTGATAAGGTCCCACATAAGAGGCTAGTTGGTAAAATTAAAGCACATGGCATCAGGGGTAATATACTGGCATGGATTGAGAATTGGCTGACAGACCGGAAACAGAGAGTGGGAACAAATGGGTCTTTTTCCGGGTGGCAGGCGGTGACTAGTGGTGTACCGCAGGAATCAGAGGTTGGGCCCCAGCTATTGACAATATATATAAATGACTTGGATGAGAGAACCAAATGCAATATTTCCAAGTTTGCTGATGACACATAACTGAGCGGGGTTGTGAGGAGGTTGCAAGGAGGCTTCAGGGCGATTTGGACAAGTTGTGTGTGTGGGCAAACAAATGGCAGATGCAGTATAACGTGGATAAATGTGAAGCTATACGCTTCGGTGTGAGAAACAGAAAGGCAGAGTATTATTTAAATGGTGATATACTGGGAAATGTGGATGTACAAAGGGATCTGGGTGTCCTTGTACACCAGTCAATGAAAGTAAATAGGCAGGTGTAGCAAGCAATGAGGAAGGCAAATGGTATGTTGGCCTTCATTGCAAGAGGATTTGAGTTCAGAAGTAGGGATGTCTGAGAAAAATTTCTTCACTCAGAGGGTGGTCAACCTGTGGGAATTTTCTACCACAGAAGGCTGTGGAGGCCAGGTCACTGAGTATATTCAAGAGAGAAATTGATAACTTTTTGGATATTAGGGGCATCAAGTGTAATGGAGAGAAAGCAGGAATACGGCGTTGAGATAGAGGATCAGCCATGATCATATTGAATGGTGGAACAGGCTCGAAGGGCCAGATGGCCTATCCTGCTCCTAGTTTCTATGTATCTAAGTGTCTGCCACACTGGAATGAAAATCCCAACTTTTGGGGCACTTTCCCCTGGGTCGGGCTTGTGAATCCGGGAAGTGTCCCGACTATGCATTCCTGAACTGGGAGCAAAAATTCGGGCCTTTGGATCTGTTTGTATTCCCTTAGGAGAAGCCAAATAAATCAATTATTTTTTTGTTTTCTGTTGCCTTTCATTCTATATACACATGTATGCCCAATTGCTAGTTCAAACACAGGCTGTGTCTTCTGAGATGAAATTTGGCAGAAACCCAACTTTCACATTAATGGAGAAAGTGGCTAGATAAATGCTACAGGTTTGCTCTTCACAAAGATAATTGTGATTTCTTGACTGGTTTGAGGTCCATAGTCATTTAACATGTGTTTCTTTGTAGTTAATTAATTTTGCAATCTCGCATTTGCTTTTCTTTGCAGAGAAAAAGAACTAAGTTTAATGCTTGTGACTTTCTGACAGAATGGTTGTACAAGTAAGTTTCTTGTCTGTTAGCAGCTCTCTTTCAATTTATTTAGTATTATAGATGGGGAACAGCCTTAGTATATTGGCCTTAAATTATTTGAACTGTGTCTTATACGCCAGAGGTGTGAGCAATAATTTAAAATATGGGCCGGAATACTCCCATGCCCCCACTGGCAGGATCAATGCCGGGCAGGGGGGAGGATTTGGCGGGAGGCCTAAAAATCGGCTTCACACCGGTGTGAATTATCAGTGGGATCTTCCGATGCTGCCTGCCATGGCAGATCGGGAAACCCGCTGGAGGCAGGCGTGAAGCTGATTTACATCCAGCTAATGGGATGCAAATGAAGGCCCGACTGGAATTTTCCCCTACACTCAGTCTCCATTACGCCAGCCCAGAACGCGTCTGGAGAAGCGTGACGTGCAGAAGTTGGGACTCACTTTGCTCAGGTCGTGGACATCCAAGAAGAAGGTGCTGAAGGCCGACAGCTACCAGACCCTGGATACACGTGGCATCGCATGCTGGGTGGACCCTCATGCACGTGGCTCCTCCATGAAGCAGCTCTTGGAAGGTGGGAGGTCTCCACGCAGCAGCTTCAACTTTGCTGAGGCTTCGGATCTTCATGGTCTGCGCTGATGCTTTGGCCCTGCCTCGGAACTTTATGGATTTTGCCATGGGCTGGGGGGGATGCGGCGAAGGAGTGGGGCGGAGAGGATGGTTAGAGTGACAGGGGGCAGAGGGAGCCAGTAGTTTGAGGGTGTGTCAATAACAGTAGAAGGGGCGGTGAGGGTGGTTGGTGGGGACTTGGAGATAGACACGGACCCTGGGGGTGGGAAGGAGGAGAACGGAGAGTTCAACGTGGACGGGGGTGGGGTTCTCTGAAAGGTAGAGAACATGCATGTTCACCTGGACATCCTGGAATGAGAAGGGTTTAGGTTGTAAGGTGATGTTGGAGAGGTCGATAGTTATGCCAGGGGTGCCTATTGTTCTGGGGAAAAGGACATGGGTGGTTGGGGAGGGGAATTGGTGGGGGAGCTCATCAGAAATGTGACTGCTGTCATCCTTGCGATATCGAAAGTGAGCGGAGCCTCATGTTGGACAGGCACAGGTGCTGCATGGGAGAGCAATGAATGGGTGGATGGAGATGCAGCTCAGTTCAGTTGAACAACTGAAAGCGATCCCCAGCAGGCAGCATTGAAAATGCTGGGGACAGTAAGATGAGTGTGATGGATGAAGGCTCCGCGTGGGTGGGAGAGTGCTTGCACAAGGCTCTGAAAGGTCCTGCCACAGACACTCCTCCCTCCAGAATCACTCGTGGTCCGGATGTGTGCAACTGAGCTGCTAGTGTGGGCAGGAGGTCTCGTGAAGCCAGTATAATGACGCTAAATGACAACAATAGACATTGGACCATAACTTCCGAAATCCCCAGCGTCGGATTTAGGGGGTACCCCAAAGATGCACTGGGAATCCCTCTCAGATGTCCCAAAGTAAGAATTTTTATGACAATTGCCAAGAAGGGCAAACTTCATCTGGATATTTGCCCTGCTCTAGGAACCATTTGAAAATTCAATTAAATCACCAACTTCAGATGGTTCCACCAGGGTTACACCAATAATTACCCAGAAAAAGTTAGATGAATTAAAACTTTTTCTAACTTCTGGGTAACTATTGTAAACACCCAGATCAACCCCCATGGAACTCCCCCCACACCCCTGACCACACCCCACAAGGATTCCCCCACTCGTCCCTGACCTCCAACTCCCCCACCCACCAGCCCCCTGATCTCCGAGACCCCCTTGACCTCCGAGACTCCTGACCTCCAACTCCTCCCAACCCCCACCCCTCCAAACTTCAACTACGACCTCCAACCCCAGCCTCTGACCTCCACCCCCCTAACCTCTGACTCCCCACCCCATCCCACCAGTCTCCAGCTTTCCCGATCCACGGCGCCCCCCACCCCCGACATCTGAACCCCCATCCCCATGACCTCCAACACCCCAACCCCACACTCACCCAACCTATGACCCCCCCCAACCACCCCAATCTCCGACCCCCAAACCCCCCACCCTCCGATCTCCCCCAACCTAAAAAAGAAATAAGGAGGGAGAAGATTAAATATGAGGGTAAACTAGCCAATAATATAAAAGAACATTGCAAGAGTTTTTTTTAGATATATAAAGGGTAAGAGAGAGGCAAAAGTGGACTTTGGGCCGCTGGAAAATGATGCTGGAGAAGTAGTAGTGGGGAACAAAGAAATGGCGGAGGAACTGAATAGGTACTTTGCATCAGCCTTCACAGTGGAAGACACGAGTGACATCCCCAAAGTTCAAGAGAGTCGGGGGGCAGAGGTGAGTATGGTGGTCATTACCAAGGAGAAGGTGCTAGGAAAACTGAAAGGTCTGAAGGTGGATAAATCACTTGGACCAGATGGATTACACCCCAGAGTTCTGAAGGAGATAGCTGAAGAGATAGTGGAGGCGTTAGTGGTGATCTTTCAGGAATCACTGGAGTCAGAGAGGGTCCCAGAGGACTGGAAAATCGCTAGTGTAACCCCCCTGTTTAAGAAGGGAGTGAGGCAAAAGACGGGAAATTACAGGCTGATTAGCCTGACCTCGGTCGTTGGTAAGATTTTAGAGTCCATTATTAAGGATGAGATTTCAGAATACTTGGAGGTGCATGGTAAAATAGGGCAAAGTCAGCATGCTTTCATCAAGGGGAGTCATGCCTGACAAATCTGTTAGAATTCTTTGAGGAGGTAACGAGTAGGTTAGACAAAGGAGAGCCAATGGATGTTATCTACTTGGACTTCCAGAAGGCCTTTGACAAGGTGCCGCACAGGAGGCTGCTCAGTAAGATAAGAGCCCATGGTGTTAGAGGCAAGGTACTAGCATGGATAGAAGATTGGCTGTCTGGCAGGAGGCAGAGAGTGGGGATAAGGAGGTCCTACTCAGGATGGTGGCCGGTGACTAGTGGAGTTCCACAGGGGTCAGTGTTGGGACCACAACTTTTCACTTTATACATTAATGATCTAGATGAAGAAACTGAGGGCATCCTGGCTAAGTTTGCAGATGATACAAAGATAGGTGGAGGGACAGGTAGTATTGAGGAGGCGGGGAGGCTGCAGAAGGATTTGGACAGGTTAGGAGAATGGGCAAAGAAGTGGCAGATGGAATACAATGTGGGGAAGTGTGAGGTCATGCACTTTGGTAGGAAGAATAGAGGCATAGACTATTTTCTAAATGGGGAGATAATTCAGAAATCTGGAGTGCAAAAGGACTTGAGAGTCCTAGTCCAGGATTCTCTTAAGGTTAACTTGCAGGTTGAGTCAGTAGTTAGGAAGGCAACTGCAATGTTGGCATTTATTTTGAGAGGACTAGAATATAAAAGCAGGGATGTGTTGCTGAGGCTTTATAAGGCTCTGGTCAGACCACATTTAGAATATTGTGAGCAATTTTGGGCCCCATATCTCAGGAAGGATGTGTTGGCCCTGGAGAGGGTCCAGAGGAGGTTCACAAGAACGATCCCAGGAATGAAAGGCTTAACATATGAGGAACATTTGAGGACTCTGGGTCTATACTCAATGGAGTTTAGAAGGATGAGGGGGGATCTGATTGAAACTTACAGAATACTGAAAAGCCTGGATAGAGTGGATGTGGGGAAGATGTTTCCATTAGTAGGAGAGACTAGGACCCGAGGGCACAGCCTCAGAGTAAAGGGAAGACCTTTTAGAACAGAGATGAGGAGAAACTTCTTTAGCCAGAGAGTGGTGAATCTATGGAATTCATTGCCACAGAAGGCTGTGGAGGCCAGGTCATTGAGTATATTTAAGACCGAGATAGATAAGTTCTTGATTGGTAAGGGGATCAAAGGTCACGGGGAGAAGGCGGGAGAATGGGGTTGAGAAACTTATCAGCTATGATTGAATGGCAGAGCAGACTCAATGGGCCGAAAGGCCTAATTTCTGCTCCTATGTCTTATGGTCTTATAACCCCTGCTCTCCGGTCCTCCACAACACCCCCCGCCCCCCCCTCAAAATCCTATCCACTTATCTTAAACACATACCTTCTCCCTGGCCTGACAATTTCACTGGGCCCTTTAAACTTACCTGCTTCACGGCAGCTAGTGCCGTAAAAAAGGGTCGTGGCCTCCTTGAATCTGGCAGAGCCACACTTTGCTGGGACCTGCAAAGAGTCTTTTGATGCAGGCCCCAAGCAGCTCCAGCATCAGTGTAATTTTCCATGGCAGGTAAGTATGTATTTATTTCTTCTAATTCCTGCGGGCCATCACTTTTTGATACCAGTTAGAAGTTACCGCCCATTATTTAGTGAGATTGGATATATTTGCAGCTAATACAGTGACAACGTTCACTCGTGAAACCACTTGAGATCAAATTTTCTTGATTTTGCGTTCCCTACCACTCCTTCTAGGTGCTGCCCTGACATCCGCAGCAGGGGCGGAGGCAGCCTTTGGAGTTGTTTGCCCTGTTGTCTTTGATGGCTTCGGCTTGCATCCTTGGAGAGCTGAGACCTGAAGGGCCCTGGCTTACCTGTGGGTCAGCTGCTCCCTCTGCGGTGACAGAGGATGAGGTTGAAGGGGTCACAGGCAAAGGGGATTCAGAGAGAGCGGACAGCATCTGAGATTCCTAAGTGGATGACCCAGGGGTGTCCAGTTGCTGCTCCTCCCCCCTCCTCCTCAGGGGCTGGGGCTGACGCCTGATATGGAGTACCCCTCCTCCTTCTCGGGCCTTGCTGTGTTCCTGGAGTGGGATAGAAGAGTGCAAGTGACAGCATCAACTGCCTCCAACATGGAGGCCATTCGACCCTCAGGTTTACATTGAGTGGATGAATCCTTACTAGGTGAACACCCAAGGCTGAGCTCCCCATCACCAGTGCCTCTGTTCTGCTCCACTCCTGCGAGCTCAGATGCCCTCTCCTTGAATTCCAGCAGAGATGTGAAAAATGGTAGCCCCCCCTCCCATCTTCTCATTATCTCTGCAATTGTGATGGAGCTTCTCCTGCTCAAAGAAGAAAATATGTTTAAGAGGAGTTGCATGTTGCATGGATTGGAGCAGTGGAAATTAGTTCATTTATCATACCTCCCCTCGTAAGATAGCCCACTTTTGTGACATGTCATCACTGGTGCAATATGGCACCCGGATATGATGGCGGGACACACGCTATCAAGCTCACCCCACAACGGAAGACGGTGCGAAACCCCCGGATGCATTATTAATTCTGTCGGGGCTGGAGATATGGCGTGGTTTCCTGTCGGCCTCCCAGCGGGAGACACTCCCCACCCCCGCTGCTGCCGCCACAGGACTTCGTCCTGGATGCGAGAATTCCGCCCGTATCTGTTTACTTGCTTAAGTAATGTATTTCTGTTTTTGGTAAAGCATATTATTACTTGTAATAAATGAAAGAAAAACTAATTATAATTTTGATCTTTTCATTTTGTAGCAAGAACCTAAAGAGATCAGACAAGGAATTTGTTGCCTTCAATGAAATTCCCTTTGTTAAGAAGTGGCTTAAAGATCAGTGAGTACTTAATCAATCTGATAAAAATAGGTATCTTTCCATTTGCAAATGACAGACTCTTTCAAAGCCAACAGATAGTTCTGTCATAAGGGTTATATCAAAAGATGTGCTGTGAAAAAAGACAAGAATTGAAGAATATGGGTTGCCCATTTACTCCATTACACTTATAATTGATAATAGAACAAAATCCAGGAAAACTATATATTTTTAAACAAATATTGAATTGGTGATGAATGAATCATCTTATTGGAAAAGAACTTGTATGATTCTTAATCAGGTCAAATTTTCAGTGAAATGTGAGTCAGAATGCCCTAATTAGTCACACACACATAATTGTTTTTGAAAATTGACTAGACCACTGAGGTTACTTACTGTTCCCTTGGCATTATTTACATAATGAGGCCAAATGTCATGGAACCACCATAAAGGTGTCAAAATATTGCTTAGTACAACGAAAAAGACAATCATTATTCTAACTTTCTTTTTATGATAACTCTTATTGAAAGTTACTTTTTAGGAATAAATGACCAATAGCTTTTTAAAACAAATAGAGGTAATCTATTTAGAGCATAGTTTTGGAGATGTCTGATTTTGTAGGAGCTTTTATCAATAACTAAGAGGAACTCCACACAAACTGCTGAATGACCGTGCAGGGTGGGTGGTTAGGTTCAAGTATGTCCGCTCATAGTTACTTCATACCTACTCCTTTCATAGGTGTATGCTCCCAGCGTATACAATTATTTATTTTTTATTGAGGAGAAAATTAGACACTCTACTGGAAATGCGATTTTTTTTAAAGAAAGAACACAGTCACGCAGCGAGTAACGATTATTATCGGAAGTCATTTCCCCCTAGTCCAGCTTGATAAGTAATCAAAATATAACCATCAGATTTAAAGGAGCTACATTTCAAAATTCATATCAAAAACGTTATTGATTTTAATATCCTTTGGAATCTGTCACAAAACATTTTATTTTTCATCAATTTTATTGACTTGATTTCTCCTGCTGTTGAGTCTACCATTTGGCAATCAATACTACAAGGCGATTACATCATGCATTTGTTGTTGCATGACAGTAACATTAATGGACAAACTCAATGAACATCCTCTTGTACTCTTCTTGGAGATATTTCTTAATAGCATTGACTTAGGTCTGAGAGTAAATTGTGTACCACTAAAATAGGGGAACCTAGGAGGGGAGAAAATAGACAATGTTTAAAAATTTAGAAGTTAAACCATAAAAACCTATAGAAGAAAAAAATGAAGGAAAACATAATAACAAACCTTTTCACATTGATAATCCCTTTTCTGTCCTAGGGATGTAATCCCTAATGAGTGATTTAAATTTATACTAATCAAGGGGCTGGAATTGCATATTGGGAAATGGAACACTTTTTATAAAGGATAAAGACTCCTTTTGGTCTTAACCTCAAGAGGAACATCAATGTGATTTTTTTTTCATTTCAGTCATCAGGCAACCTGTGGCCTCTCTGGGTGAAGCTGCCAATTAATAATGAATTAAAGACAGCTTGATGTTATGCTGAAATTCATTTCTGTTGGATTTCTAACTATGAGGGTAAATAGTCATTTACAGAATGACAGAAATTGCGGAAATAGCCAGCAGAGCAGGCAGCAGTCATGCGGAGAGAAACAGAACTGACGGGTGGATTTTTAGGTCTCACCGGTTGGGGTAGTGGGGAGGGTAACTGGTAGGGGAGGGTGGTGCTGAAAATCGTGGCTCAGGCCAGCGTGCTGGTTTCCCATTGCTGTTCCGCCTCTGGCGGGTTTCCTCAGAACTGGAGAAGGTGGGACTCCGAAACCAACCCTATTTGGGAATGGAGCCAGTTAATATTGTTAACGAGCTTTTTGTCTGCTTGTTGAAGGTCAATTTGGAATTTTGGTGCATGGCTTGCATGCTGGATCAAGGACAGGCAGCAACACAGCAGGGAGCCAGTCATGGCCACACCATGATATTAGGTGGGTGCATGAAAGGGAGCATGGCTGAGAGGGGCATGCAGCCATTGACACACTGGTGCCCATGGTGTGTGCAGACGTTGTGAAAGTGTGGTTTGTACGTGCACGGGCAGTGTAGAGGGTTGTGGCTCCACCTAGCATCGCAGAGGCATAAGAGGAAGGAGTTAGGCTCCAGTTATTATTGGGAACCCAGCTGAGCACAAAGAAGGCAACAGCTGATAATGAGAGCATGACTCTCAGATTTTGGGTCTAGGGGCGTTGAAGATCAGTATCCCCTGCATGAGAGGTAGAGAAGGGCAGAGGAGAGGGTCAAGTGACATGAAGGCAAGGGAGGCCATACGCTCAGCATAGGATCTACCAGTGAAGACAGAGCTATCTTGAGACATTGAAGAACCAGTGCCATAGGAGACTGTCTCTATCCATGTAGATCTCTGCTCACAGAGATTTGTGCCCTTATGTTGGAAGATCCCATATCTTGCAGCCTTGCTCATAGTTGCTAACATCACGACATCACTGTGATCTTGAACCTCTTTGTTTCTGGCTCCTTCAAGGATCAGCTGTGGACATGGCCTTATAGGTACAGAGGGCAGTGGGTTTCTCTTCCATCACTGGCTTTCCCCAGGCGCAGGGCATCACTGATTGCCCCTATGTGACCATCAAGGCACCAAGTGACTTACCAGTGAGATTCATCAACAGGAAAGCTTCCACTCCCTCAAATGTTCAACTGACGTACGACCACAGCAAGAGCTTCACAACAGTGAACACTTAATTTCTTGGCAGTTGCCATGACTCCTTCATCATCTGGCAGTCCAGAGTGTCACAGCTCTTTATTCTACCAGCCCGACCCCTACCAACTCCCAGATTATGCGGATAGATTCTAGGGGACAAGGATTTCCCTTGAAGAGATGGCGACTCAACCCTTTACGTGACTCCGAGGCAGAACCACATAGGCACTACAGCTGAAGCCATTTACTCACAAGGACTCACAAGCAGGCCATTGGTCTTCTGAGGATCCGGTTTTGGTGCCCTGTAGTATGCTCCTGCAAGGGTCTTGTGTATTGTGATGGTCTGCTGCACTCTCCATAACATGCCCTCTCGAGAGGTGTGGACCTTGAAGAGGGTGAGATACTGGAATGACATAGCTCATTGGAGGAAGAGGAGGAAGATGCAGAACACAGTGGTGTCCATGCTGCACAGAGAAGTGGCTGGGGCCCAGCGCAGGACTCAGGGGTCTCTTCAGGATGCTGTCAAATCAATGGTCATCTGATCTAGGCATGTTTCAGCTCTGAGCCCTCTAATTCAGGAGGACAGCATGGACAACGCTTTGAGCTGCCTGTTAGAACACTTCCATTGAAGATGCAGCCTGGAATAGATCCGGATGATGCACATCTGTCCAGATATTTCACTGTCCCCTTCAATGGCCCTTGCTTCCCTTCACCATCTCTTCCTCTTTACCAATCCCGCCTCTAAAATATGTAAGATCGCATGCCTGGCATCATGTGCCAAATTTACATTGTGTACAAGAAGTGAAGTGTGCACTTACATGTGAGGCAAACGCCATTGAATCACTTAGTGCTTTGCCCAATGTGGCGTCCTTCGCTCTTGGCCACTCCTACGCGGTGCTCCCCCTGCCCCACAACCTTGTGGTCTCTGCTGAGGTGGAGGCAAACTGCTTGTTTGCATCTGCTTACAGCTGAGATGCACAGAGTGGTCATCCTCATCATGGAGTGCCAGTAGAGGCACATGTAGAAGCTGCTCTGCCAGTGTTAACGCAGGGGCAGACTCAGTCATTGGGTCCTGTTTCATAGATGGTTCCTTAGCCAGAGGGGCCAAGGAGTTTGATGATGCTGATAATGGCACCCCGTGAGAGGTGACACCCTCATACTCCTCGGTGGCTACCTCAGCCCTTGGCTCGCTCTTCTGTTCTTTCTCCATAACTCTGCAAATTATCTGATTCTCTTTTGAAAGTTACTATTGAATCTGCTTCAATCACCCTTTTAGGCAGTGCATTCCAGAATTCCACTAACTTCGACAGCAAAGCTGGAATAACTTACTTGAAGTGCCTAACTTCTTACCAAAAGCGAAATCAATTATCATAGTAGATTAGGGAGTAAAATTGATTAATATCTAAAACCAGTCTATGGTTTTTACAATAGATTTATAAGAATATACATAAAAGGTGATGATAAATGGACTGGGTATTGCATGCATGTTGTAAAACTTTTATTAAACTAAACCTCCCTTTTATTTTACTGCACAAATGGCTTTCAACTTTAAAGGCAATGGTATAAATGCAACCACAATTTTTTAGGTACACAAAGTGCACACACACACTGGCATGAGTCATACTTGGAGTGTTCTGGTGTTCTGACTCTTATGTATGCAGAAGTAGATCTCATTTCAAATACTAAATTATATGTCTAAATAGATAATGTAAGTGCTTAATATTTCTGTGCTGCATAAAGGTCTCAGCCCAATTCATATTCGTGATCTAGAAAACACATTGGTAGGGAAGGCACTTCCTTTCACTTTGAAGACTCAAAATAGGCACTGATATTGGAAAATTGATGGCTGCAATAATTGCAAATGCTATTTAACGCATGTTGCTGAAATAAACGTGTGACTGACAATATTATGCATTCATCTTCCAAGCAAATGACGTGGTATATAAAGAATGCCATTATAATGGAGCCAAAAATTGGCATGTTGCCTAGAGTAATAGTAAAGCAATTTGCATTAATATAGTGAATTTAAGTAAAGAATGTATTCAGGCACTTCAAAAATAATTGTAAGAAAAATACATGAAGGAAAAGCTCAGAAGCAGGGATTAATCTTGTTTAGATTAAATTAAATTAAAGCTTATTTAAAGAGATGGTGGAATTGAAAAAGAGATTGAAATTTAAGTAAGGAGCCCCAAAGAGTAGGAGTCAGATGGCCGAAAGTTCAGTTACCAGTAGCAGGGTAAAAGGAAGAGGAATGCATTGGCCTGAGTCAGAAGGGTGGAATGTCATCGGTGAGAACATGAATCTTATATGGATGGATCTTGATGTGGCATAGGATATATGCAGCAGAGTTTTGGACAAGCTGGAGTTTGGAGGGTGAATGTAGATTGGAGGTCAGCAAGAAGAGCATTAGAGAAGTTAAGCATGAAGGTGACACAAGCATGCTTAAGGATTTCAGTGATGGAATAGGTGGCGAAGGTCATAGTGGAGGTTGTAAAGTCACACGGGTAAGTGGTCTTGGGAATAAATAAGATGTGAAGTTTAAAGACAGATTGCCAAGATTAGACGAAGTAGTTAATACTTAGGGAAGGGGATGGAATGGAATTAGCATCAAGAAAGCAGCGTTTGTGATAAGGCTGAAGACAGTGGCTACACCTTTTTGATGTTGAGCTGTAGAAAGCTGTGACTTGTCCATCCATGATGTTCGACAGGCAGTTGTATAGCTTGGGAGCATTTAAAGGGTTGAGAGAGTTGATCTAGTATAATTTTGCTTGATTGTGACAGTTGACCTCTTCCTTGTGGACGGAGTTGTTGAGAGCCAGTGTGCAGATAAGGAAGAGTGACTCTGGACAGAAAGATCCTTGGGAGACCTATCAGTGTTGGGCATGGGGGAAAAGCCATTGATGAAGATTCCTTAACTTGTGTTCAAAGGGATGGGAATGGAACCATGCAAGGCCATCCAATGTAGCTGGATGACGAGAGAGGCAAGGACAATGGCATGGTTGAATGGCGGAGCAGACTCGATGGGCCGAATGGCCTAATTTCTGCTCCTATGTCTTATGGTTATCTGTATTGAACATTGCAGAATGCTCTGGGAGGATAAGGAGGAATTAAGTACCATGATCACAAAGAATGAATGTGACTGGGGGCTATTTCAGTGCTGAAGAAGTATAGAGTCAGGCAGGAGGAATTTGACTAGGAGCTTTGGGAGTGATAGGTGCAGCGTTTCAAGGTCCTTAGAGAAGAGAGGGAGATCCCTAATTGCCCTTGTGAAAGTGGTGGCAAGCTGCTTTCTTGAACTGCTGCAGCCCATGTGGTGTAGGTACACCCACAGTGCTGTTAGAGAGGGAGTTCCAGGATTTTGATCCAGCGACAGTGAAGGAACGGCGATATAGTTCCAAGCCACGATAGTTTGTGACTTGGAGGAGGACTTGCTGATGGTGGTGTTCCCGTGTATCTGTTGCCCTTGTCCCTCTAGGTAGTGGAGATCGTGGATTTGGAAGGTGCTGCCAAAGGGTCTGCGGTGAGTTGCTGGAGTGCATCTTGTAGGTGGTACACACTGCTACCACTGTGCATCAGCGGTGGAGGGAGTGATTGTTGAAGGTGGTGGATGGGGTACCAGTCAAGCGAGCTGTTTTGCCCTAGATGATATCGAGATTCTTGAGTCTTGTTGGAGCTGCACTCATCCAGGCAAGTGGAGAGTATTCCATCACACTCCTGACTTGTGCCTTGTAGATGATGGACAGGCTTTGGGAGTCAAGAGGTGAGTTACTCTCCGCAGAATTCCCAGCCTCTGACCTGCTCTTGTAGCCGCAGTGTATAAATGGCTGGTCCCAGTTCAGTTTCTGGTCAATAGTAACCCCCAGGATGTTGATAGTGGGGGATTCAGTGATGCTAATGCCATTGAATGTCAAGGGGTGATGGTTAGATTCTATCTTTTTGGAGATGGTCATTGCCCGGCACTTGTGTGGCGTGAATGTTACTTGCCACTTATTAGCTCAAGTCTGAATATTGTCCAGGTTTTGCTGTATATGTACATGGACTGCTTCAGTATCTGAAGAGTCACGAATAGTGCTGAAGTTGTGCAATCATCAGCGAACATCCCCACTGGAGCTGAGATGATTGACCTCCAACAGCCACAACCACCTTCTTTTGTGCTACCTATGACTCTAACCAGCAGAGCGTTTTTCCCCAATTCCCATTGACTGCAGTTTTGCCACACTCCATCAAATGCAGCCTTGATGTCTAGGGCAGTCACTCTCACTCACCTCTGGAGTTCAGGTCTTTTCTCCGTGTTTGGACCAAGGCTGTAATGAGGTCAGGAGCTGAGTGATCCTGGCAGAACACTCATTAAGTGTCAGTGAGCAGGTTGTTGCTGAGTAAGTGCCACTGCATAGCACTGTTGATGACACTTTCCATCACTTTGCTGATGATCGAGAGTAGACTGATGGGGCGGTAATTAGCTGGGGACAGGACAAACCTGGGTAATTTTCCAAATTGCTGGGTAGATGCCATTGTTGTAGCTGTACAGGAACAGCTTGGCTAGGGGCGTGGCAAGTTCTGGCGCACAAGTCTTCACTTCTAATGCTGGAATACTGTCAGGGCCCACGGCCTTTGCAGTATCTAGTGCCTTCAGCCGTTTCTTGATATCACGTGGAGTGAATCAAATTGGATGAAGACTGGCAACTGTGATGCTGGGGACCTCCGGAGGAGCAGAGATGGATCATCCACTTGGCACTTCTGGCTGAAGGTGGCTGGAAATGCTTCAGCCTTATCTTTTGCACTGATGTTCTGGGCTCCTCCGTCGATGAGGATGGGGATATTTGTGGAGCCTCCTCCTCTAGTGAGTTACTTAATTGTTCACCGCAATTCACGACTAGATGTAGCAGGACTGCAGCTTGGATCTGATCCATTGGTTAAGATGGACATCTCCCAGCCTGCATTTGACGCTTTCCCACAGCTTCCTGTCTTGGCTGATTAATGAATAGAACCTGCATCACTTAAGCACATTGATCGCTTAGCAAGCAGGAAGGCACCCGGCAGGGATGAAATTGCAGCTGAACTGCTCAAACACAGAAAGCCCATCTTCTGCCACACTTTCAAGATCTTCTCCTTCTCTGTTGGAAGGTGGGATCTGTTCCACTGGAGATGCATGTTGCAAAAGTCATCAAATTATACAAAAACAAAGGTGACAGAGGAGATTGCAACAACTACAGGGGCATCTCGCTCCGCAGTGAAGGCCTTCACTAGGGTTGTGCTTAAAGGGCTTCATCTACTTGCAGAGCAAGTGTATCCAGAAGCACAGTGAAGTTTTTGTGCTGACAGATCTACAGTGGACATTATCTTCTCCATACACCAGCTACAAGAGTAGTGTAGGGAACAGGGTATACCTCTTTTCCTTACTTTTGCTGAAGCTTTTGACGCCATCGGCAGGAAAGGTGTCTACAAGATTTTGGGGAAAATTGGCTGTCCAAAAAAGGCCCTCAGTCTCATCCACTCTTTCCATGACAACATGCATTGCACTGTACAGATGCTCCACTTCCAACAATTTCAGGGTGAAGAATGAAGTGAAACAGGGCTGGTTGTGCCCTAGCTCCTGCTCTGTTTGCCATCTTTTTCTCCAGTCTCCAGACTTTGCCTTCCCTGCAGATATGGAAGGAGTTTAGCTGCATACTAGGTCAGATGACAAGCTCTACAATTTATTCAGACAGAAAGCAAAGAGCAAAATACAGCACATGTCGATCAGAGAACTCCTCTACACTGATGATGCCGTGCTAGTCACTCACACGGAAACTCAGCTATAAATTCTTATGGACCATCTCTCCCTTACCAGTAACTTGTCCTCTCTGACTTTTAGCATCAAGAAAACCCTGGTCATGGCACAGGATGTCACAGCTCTGCCCCGATCACACTAAATAACACCCCACTGGAAGTGGTTAGCAAATTCAGCTACCTCAAGTTCACGGTGATAATTTTGTCTCTTGATGCAGAGCTCGGTACATGGATAGGGAAAGTAGCCCATATCTTTGGTGGACTGAAGAAACATGCATTGAATAACATCAAGATGACTCAGGACAAGATGTGAGTTTGTGAGGCCTGTGTTCTCAGCAACTTGCTGTATGGCTCTGAAATATGGACAACTTACAACTATCAAGAAAGGAAGCTCAACAGTCATCTGTGCTGTTTGCAGTGCATTCTGGGTAGGACAAAATCACTAGTGTGGCAGACCTCTCAAAGGCACATCTCCCAAGTACGTTGGCACTTATCCATCAGAGGAGGCTTCACTGCCTTGGGCAAGTTCGCAGGATGAAAAACAGTTGCATACCTAAGGATTTTCTGTATAATGAGATAGCTGGAGCCATGTGACCAGTAGGACATCCAAAGCTTTGCTTCAAGGATGCTTGCTAACATGATATGAAAGCCCTAAACATTGATTCTTGCACCTGGAAGACAATAACAGGAGTGTGATGGAATGCTTTCCACTTGCCTGGATGAGTGCAGCTCCAACGACCCTCAAGAAGCTCAACACCATCCAGGACAAAACAGTCCGCTTGATCAGCACCCCACTAACTACCATCTACATCCACTTCCTCCAGCACCAACACACAGTGCCTACCATCCACAAGATGCACTACAGCAGCTCACCAAGTCTTCTTTTACACCACCTCTCAAACCCACAACCTCTACCAACTAGAAGGAGAAGGACAGTAGACACATGGGAACCCCACTATCTGCATATTCCCCTTCACGCCACACACCATCCAAGGCAATTTGGCAAATTGGATCCAGAATTGGCTGAGTGGCAGGAAGCGGAGGGTGATGGTTGAGGGTATTATTGTGACTGGATACCTGTGTCCAGAAGGGTTCCACAGGGATCGGCGTTGGGTCCCTTGTTGTTTGTGGTATATATAAACGATTTAGACTTGAATGTAGGAGGGTTGATCAGTAAGTTCGCAGATGACACGAAAATTAGTGGGGTGGTAAATAGTGAGGAGGATAGCCTTAGATTACAGGAGGATATAGACGGGAAGGTCAGATGGGCTGATCAGTGGCAAATGGAATTTAATCCGGATAAATGCGAGGTGATGCACTTGGGCAGGACAAACAAGGCATGGGAATACACGATGAATGGTAGGACTCTGGGAAGTACCGAGGATCAGAGGGACCTTGGTGTGCATGTCCACCGATCCCTTAAGGTAGCAGGACAGGTAGATAAGGTGGTTAAGAAGGCATATGGGATACTTGCCTTTATTAACCGAGGCATAGAATATGAGAGCAGGGAGATTATGCTGGAACTGTATAAAACGCTGGTTAGGCCACAGCTAGAGTATTGTGTGCAGTTCTGGAATCTGCATTATAGGAAGGATGTGATTGCACTAGAGAGAGTGCAGAGGAGATTTACCAGGATGTTGCCTGGGCTGGAGAGTTTTAGTCATGAGGAGAGATTGGATAGACTGGGGTAATTTTCCTTGGAGCAGAGGAGATTGAGGGGGGACATGATTGAGGTTGTATAAAATTATGAGGGGCATGGATAGGGTAGACAGGAAGGAACTTTTCCCCTTGGTGGAGGGATCAATAACCAGGGGGCATAGATTTAAGATAAGGGACAGGAGGCTTAGAGGGGATGTGAGGAAGAATTTTTCACCCAGAGGGTGGTGGGAATCTGGAACTCACTGCCTGAAAGTGTGGTAGAGACAGAAACCCTCATAACATTTAAGAAGTATTTGGATGTGCACTTGCGATGCCATGGCATACAAGGCTATGGACCTAGTGCTGGAAAATGGGATTAGAATAGTTAGGTACTTGTTTGACTGGTGCAGACTCGATGGGCTGAAGGGCCTTTTTCTGTGCTGTGGACCTCTATGACTTTATGACCATCCTGACTTGGAACTATATCACCGTTCCTTCACTGTCACTGGATGAAAATCATAGAACTCCCTTGCTAACAGCACTGTGGGTGTACCTATACCACATGGACAGCAGCGGTTCAAGAAGGCAGCTCACTACCACCTTCTCAAGGGCAACTAGGGATGGGCAATAAGTGCTGACATCGTCAGCGATGCTCACATTCCATGAAAGAATTTGAAAAAAGTGCCAAAGCTGGTTGTCCCTTACCTAGTGTCTCAGAATAAACTTCATGCTGTCTCCAACAATCTAACACCTTTTGTTTTTACCCTCATTAGTCTATTGGCAACCACCAAAACCTCATGGTCATGAGCACTTCTGCTTCTATTCTGTTGTGCTACGGCTTCTACATGCACTTTAATGTCTATTGGGACTACGATTGCAAGATCTCCCTGTTGTACTGTTGAAGGGTCTTTCTCTGGCAAGTAGCCGTTTTCTGACGCCAAATATCACTTTCAGACTCACTAGCACTGCTTGCACTTTACTTTCTTGTTCTCCACTCTTTCACTCCATTTTTCTGCCCATGGACCTCACTTCTTGGACATTATCCTAAACATTCAATCAATATTTAAACTTGCCAGCGGCTTTATCTGCATGTTCCACAATTGCCGCATCTCTCCATTCACTGGACCCCTCTAGAAGTGTGTCACCACTTTGAGCAATTGACCTTTGTATATGATAGTTCTATTGTGTGTGTCATATTCACTCACAGTACCACTTGGAACTTGGCTGTGGCAGGAGACTCCCAGAAGGACAGCGGGAACGCTTTAGGGATGTCCTTAAAGCATCCCTGAAGAGGTCAAACATACCCTCTGACTCATGTGAGACCCTCACTTGTTACCGACCAAAATGGAGAAGGCTCGTTCGGAAAGGCACCAAACACATTGAGAGACGTCATCAGGAACATGCAGAGGTGAAGTTGAACCACTGCAGTCCATGTGGTGTAGGTACACCCAAAGTATTGTTAGGAGATAGTGCACAAACCTCCAAACAACTTATCTACCAAACCCTTCATGCACCACCTGCCTGACATGTGGCAGAGTCTGCAATTTACACAATAGTTATCAGCCATTTCAGAACCCATCAAATCGGAGTGGATGTATATCACATTCAATCCTGAGGGACTGCCTAAGAAAAAGACATTACCACTATCTAGTCACTGATTTAATTTTATTCCATTCCTCAGGACCTTCATTCACAAAAGTATTAGCATTTGATGTGCAAGGTGCCTTGTTTACTTCTATCAGCTGCTGAGAGTCAGAGATTTTGTAATTAATTCCAACTAATAATGAGGATTGACCCTTAGCAGTTTGATCGCTATGTTTGATGAGCACTGTCTTACCATCACGACCTATTACTTTACCAGGGCCTTTCCATGGAATTTAATCCTGAAAAGTGTGAGGTGATACACTTTGGAAGGAGTAATTTGACAAGGAAGTATTCAATGAACGGCATGGCACTAGGAAGTTCTGAGGAACAAAGGGACCTTGGCGTGTGTGTCCATAGATCTCTGAAGGCAGAGGGGCATGTTAGTGGGGTGGTGAAAAAGGCATATGGGACACTTGCCTTTATCAATCAAGGCATAGATTACAAAAGTAGGGAGGTCATGTTAGAGTTGTATAGAACCTTGGTGAGGCCACAGCTGGGGTACTGTGTGCAGTTCTGGTCGCCACATTATAGGAAGGATGTGATTGCACTGGAGAGGGTGCAGAGGAGATTCACCAGGATGTTGACTGGGATGAAACATTTAAGTTATGAAGAGAGGTTGGATAGACTTGGGTTATTTTTGTTGGAGCAGAGAAGACTGAGGGGTGACCTGATCGAGGTGTACAAGATTATGAGGGGCATGGACAGGGTGGATAGGAAGCAGCTGTTCCTCTTAGTTGAAGGGTCAGTCACGAGGGGACATAAGTTCAAGGTGAGGGGCAGGAGGTTTAGGGGGGATGTGAGGAAAATCTTTTTTATCCAGAGGGTGGTGACGGTCTGGAATGCGCTGCCTGGGAGGGTGGTGGAGGCGGGTTGCCTCACATCCTTTAAAAAGTACCTGGATGAGCACTTGGCACGTCATAACATTCAAGGCTATGGACCAAGTGCTGGTAAATGGGATTAGGTAGGTAGGTCAGGTGTTTCTGATGTGTCGGTGCAGACTCGATGGGCCGAAGGGCCTCTTCTGCACTGTGATTCTGTGACTCAGTGATTCTCTATGACTCTCATTTTTATATTACACACATTCCCCTGAATTAAATCTTGTCTCGGATGGTCTTGTACGATGTCTCAGTGCTCTTTGAATTTTCTCCATGACCTTAGCCTCGATGAAAGATACTTACTTTCTGTCATTTTGCACAATGGCCACTAGGATTTCAGTTTTCTACTTGAAAATTTTTTCTTAGTTTCTTAATTTCCAACCTTCACCTTTAGGCAACCATGACCATGGTAATTATGCAGAAAGCATGCTGGCGAAAAATAAAACTAGAGCCAATCTTTACACACTTTTATAAGTATTTATGTTCATTTACTTATTGCAAGCGTACATTTTCTAACCCAACAATGACAGTTTCAGTCTGTGTCTATTTATAGGGTCACAAGTAAATTGCCAATTAGTGCCCACAATTAAACACAATTAATATATAATTAACATCTCAATTCTGTGTCAAATACAATACCAAATTTGAGAACTGTCTGGTTCAGCCTCAGACAATTGCCAGGTAGAGGGATTGAGTTTGTGACTAGGGAACAGAGTTTATGGCGGGCAACAATATGAATGGCTTTTGCCCTTTTAGTATTCAGTCAGAGGAAATTTCTGCTCATCCAGTCCTGGATGTTGGACAAGGATTGTGAAAAATCAGAAACAGTGGAGGTGTCAAGAGAGATATTGGTGAGGTCAGCGTCATCAGTATACACGAGGAGCTTGATGCGTTTTTGGATGAACTGGTCGAGGGGAGGCATGTAGCTGCGAAATTGGAGGAGGTTAAAGCTCTTGGGGTACTGCAGAGGTAATACTGTGGGACTGGGGAAAACGCCATTGCAGATGATTGGATGGACACTTGCGGAAAATAAACTTGCAGGGCTAGGAAGATAGAGGGGAATGGGGGTAAGCAGATTGCTTTACAGAGAACCAGCATGGATTCAATGGCCTGAATGGCCTCCTTCTGTGTAGTAATGTCTCTATGGGCAGAATTCTCTGGCCTGGGTTGTGGGTTGGGAGGTGGGGGACTGGGAAAATAGCAGGGAGCTGCTTTGAGTCAGCTCCCCAATACAGTTTTGTGGGCAGGGCTGGCTTCTACTGTGATTATTTTTAAACAGGCGCAAAAGTTCACGGTAAGTCAATTTGTACTTCATATTTCAGAATCTCTTGTGCTAGTTCCCCCAATCTCATGTAAATTATGGCAAAAAAAAGAAACTCCATTCCTTTGTAAGTAACATTGATTATTGGGTTTATCAAATTTCAAATCTTTCACTTTGTTAAATTTCTTGCATTATAAGCAGTAATCACTTAGTGGAATGTGAATTAGTTCCATAAAATTTGCATATGAATTTCTTCAGATTATTGTTGCAAATATGTCTGATTATTTAAATAGGGGGAGATGGTAGTGTCGTGGTAACATCACTGTACTAGTAATCTGTAGGCCCAGGCTAATGCTCTGGGTACATGGGTTCAAATTCAATTAATAAATCTGGAATAAACTAGTCTCAGTAATGGTGACCGTAACAATTATCATTGATTGTTGTGAAAACCTGTTTGGCTCACTAATGTCCTTTAGGGAAGGAAATCTGCCATCCTTACCTGGTCTTGCCTATATGTGACTCCAAACCCAAAGCAATGTACTTGTCTCTTAACTGCCCTCTGAAATGGAGTTTGTAGTGGAGTTCCCCAGGGTTCAGTATTCGGACCCTTGCTTTTCCTGATATATATTAATGATTTAGATCTCAGTATGCAGGGGACAATTTCAAAGTGTGTGGATGATACAAAATTTGGAAGTATTGTAAATTGTGAGGAGTACAGTGTTTAACTTCAAAAGGACATGGACAAGTTGGTGGAGTGGGCAGACAGGTGGCAGATGAAGTTCAATATGGAGAAGTGTGAGGTGATTTATTTTGGTAGGAAGAACATGGAGAGGCAATATAAAATAAGGGGTACGACTCCAAAAGGTGTGCAGGAGCAGAAAGACTAGGTCTATATGTGCATAGATCATTGAAGGTGGCAGGACAGGTGGAGAGAGCAGTTAATAAAGCATATAGTATCCTAGGCTTTATTAATAGTGGCATAGAGTATAACAGCAAGGAGGTTATGCTGAACTTGTATAGGACACTAGTTAGATCTCAGCTGGATTATTGTGTACAGTTCCGGACACCACACTTTAGGAAGGACGTGAACACATTGGAGAAAGTGCAGAGGAGGTTTACAAGAATGGTTCCAGGGATGAGAAACTTCAGTTATGATGAAAGATTGGAGAAGTTGGGATAATTCTTCTTGGAGGGGAGAAGGCTAAGAGGAGGATTGATAAAGGTGTTCAAAATCATGAGGGAGCTGGAGAGTGTAGATAGGGAGAAACTGTTCTCGCTCGTAAAAGGATCGAGAACGAGAGGGCACAGATTTAAAGTGATTTGCAAAGGAAGTGAATGTGATGTGAGAAAAATCTTTTTCACACAGCGAGTGGTTTGAGTCTGGAATGCACTGCCTGGAAGTGTGGTGGAGGCAGGTTCAACCAAGGTACTCGAGGGCATTGGATGATTATTTAAATCGAAACAATGTGCAGGGTTACGGGGAAAAGGCAGGAGAATAGCACTCATTCGGAGAGCCGGTGCAGACTCAAGGGGCCAAATGGCCTCCTTCTGCACAGTGATAATTCTGTGATTCTGTGAAATGGCCTAGCAAGTCACTCAGTTCAAGGGCCATTGGGAATGGAAACCAAATGCTGGCCTTGCCAATGACGTCCATACCCTATTAAAGAATGAAGCAAAAAAATGACTTCTGTTCCAAGTGTTGTATCTGCCTGCTGGGAGAAATGTGATATTCCTCCCCTTGTATTCTCTGTCTGATAGCTGATTGATTGATCTAATGTTCTATTTATCAAAAGCTGTTTATTCAAATATATTATACTGAACAAGATTGAAGTTGGCAATTATCAATCGTGTCAAAAACGATATCTTTCACTTTCCCTTGATTCAAAGACATTACTTTCAACTTTGTGTCAGAGAATGGCTTTTTCTGATATATCTATAGTTTGCAGTGCTGTTAGCATAAGCCTTTTAGGCAGTTTCATTGATTTATTTTTCATTCATTTCAAATGTGAATACAAAGACTGTAGTCCTTGCAAATAACTTAAAAGAGAGATACTTTTTATTACTGGATATATTGTAATCACTTTCTTACAGAAGGAGCCTTTTAAATATTTCCTTTATCCAGTAATTGCTAAACAAACGATTATTAAAAGTTATGTCTGTAGATGCTTTGATCTCTTGCCGAAGCCTTGTGATTTACTAAGATAGTTGTTTAATATTGTATTATGTGATGCAAATACAGCTGAGTGACCACACAGAATATGCCTGCCATTTAGGCTACTGATCATTATCTACTCATAACATGGGAATTCTTCCAAATCACCATATGGGCCTTATCTTGCATTAAATTATTTCTAATAAATAATGAAGGCATTCAAATGCAATTAGGAAGTATTTTCATTTGGGAAATTGTTTCATTACTACTTAAGGGGCAAACATTCTCCCTCTTGTTCGTGGTCAGATTGGCAATCATAACTTTTTTTGTTTCATAGTTTTGCTGTTTGACTCACAGTTTTGCTGTCAACAGTTCTCTGATAAAAAGCCAAACCAGTTGACAAATATTAGCTTCTGTCTGTTGTGTCATCAAAATTGATAGTCGTGTTAAGGACAGGGCAAGGGAAGGACAAGGGCAGCAGATAGATGGGAACACCACCTCCTGGAAATTCCCCTCCAAGTCACACACTATCCTGACAAAGAAATATATCACTGTCACTGTCACCGTGGAGCAGAGTGAGTGAGTAACCGTGGAGCAGAGTGAGTGAGTAACCGTGGAGCAGAGTGAGTGAGTAACCGTGGAGCAGAGTGAGTGAGTAACCGTGGAGCAGAGTGAGTGAGTAACCGTGGAGCAGAGTGAGTGAGTAACCGTGGAGCAGAGTGAGTGAGTAACCGTGGAGCAGAGTGAGTGAGTAACCTTGGTGCAGAGTGAGTGAGTAACCGTGGAGCAGAGTGAGTGAGTAACCGTGGAGCAGAGTGAGTGAGTAACCGTGGAGCAGAGTGAGTGAGTAACCGTGGAGCAGAGTGAGTGAGTAACCGTGGAGCAGAGTGAGTGAGTAACCGTGGAGCAGAGTGAGTGAGTAACCGTGGAGCAGAGTGAATGAGTAACCGTGGAGCAGAGTGAGTGAGTAACCGTGGAGCAGAGTGAGTGAGTAACTGTGTAGCAGTGCTATGACCGATGCAGTTGGTAAAGCAGAATTATTTTTAAAAATCCCAGAGGGAAACTTTAAACAACTGTCATAAAAATAACACTTAAAATTATTGGTTGAGATGTGACTCTAAACTCAGGAATTAGACCACTAGTTCTCGAAGTTTTACATTAAACTAAATGAAACATTTTATTAATTATACAGCTTAAAATATATGTAAAATATTACATACATTAATAGCTTCATGACATCCCCCTCCTTATCAGAACAATGAACCATCATAATTCTAAAAGACGGCTTCATTTTAATAACCCATCTCACACTATCCTCTACACTTATTACACTATTACATTACCAGGTGCACGCATTAACATAACTATACACACACAAGTCCTTGGTATCAACAGAAATCACTCCGGTTCAGTGTCCAGGCCTTTTTTTTTAAATGTCCCAATTTCCTTTAAGCTTCAATCTCTTGATAATGCATCTGTGAACAGATTTTCTCTTCCAGCAATATGTATAATACGTAGATTAAATAGTTGTAACAATAGACTCCATCTGAAAAGCCTTGCACTTTTGCCACAACGTTTGTCCAAAAACTTTAAGGATTATGGTCTGTATAAACAATTGTTTCTGATGAATTGTTTGCAACATAAATTTCAAAATGCTGCAACGCTATCACCAAACTCAAAGTCTCTTTTTCGATTGTTGAATATCTTCTCTGTTGTATATTCAGTTTCCGTGAAAAATACCCTATCGGTTTTTCAATTCCAGTGTCATCTTCTTGTAACAGTACAGCCCCAATGCCTATATCGCTTGCATCAACAGTCAACTTGAATTGCTTGGCATAATTGGGTACTGCCAACACTGGTGTCGTAGTTAATACAGTTTTCAAACTATCGAATGACTTCTGACACTCCTGTGTCCAATGAAACTCCTTGTTCTTTTTTAATAGTTCAGTCAATGGAGCAACCACTTGGCTGAAGTTGGTACAAATTTCCAGTAAAACCCATTCATGCCCAGAAATCTCAAAACTTCTCGTTTTGTTGTAGGCACTGGGAAATCCACGATAGCCTTGACTTTCACATCTCTCAGAGCCACCTTACCATATCCTATGGTGTGGCCTAGATACGTAACTTGCGCTTTTGCTGTAAATGCTCCTCCCACGTCTGACTGAAAACAATTAGATCATCAATATAAACAGCACAATTGCTTAGACCCACAATTACTTTGTTTGTCGGTCTTTGAAAAGTCACAGGTGCATTCTTCATACCAAACGGCATGACTTTAAACTGATATAATCCACTTGCGTTATGAAAGCTGATATCTCCTTTGCCCTTTCCGACAATGGTACCTGCCAATGTCCTTTTAGCAAGTCAATCTTTGTGATAAATTTTGATTGTTCCACTTTCTCAATGCAATTCTCCAACTATGGTATGGGATATGAATCCGCTTTTATCTCCGCATTCACCTTTCGATAGCCCACACACAGTCTTTGTGTTCCATCCGGTTTCGGTCCCAGTATTACAGGCAAACTCCAGTTACTGCAACTAGACTCAATGACATCATTTTGAAGCATGAAATCAATTTTTTTTTGTACTTGTGATAACTTTGCCAGATTTTATCTATAAGGTTGTTGCCTCACTGAAGATGATATTTCCATACATAGAGAGGTTGGATAGACTTGGGTTGTTTTCCTTGCAGCAGGGAAGACTGAGGGGCGACCTGATCAAGGTGTACAAGATTATGAGGGGCATGGACAGGGTGGATAGGGAGCAGCTGTTCCCCTAAGTTGAAGGGTCAGTTACGAGGGGTCACAAGTTCAAGGTGAGGGGCAGGAGGTTTAGGGGGGATGTGAGGAAAAACTTTTTTACCCAGAGGGTGATAATGGTCTGGAATGCGCTGCCTGGGAGGGTGGTGGAGGCGGGTTGCCTCACATCTTTTAAAAAGTACCTGGATGAGCACTCGGCACGTCATAACATTCAAGGCTATGGGCCAAGTGCTGGTAAATGGGATTAGGTAGGTAGGTCAGGTGTTTCTCACATGTCAGTGCAGACTCGATGGGCCGAAGGGCCTCTTCTGCTCTGTGTGATTCTGTCATTCTGCGATACATCATGAAAAGTTAAATGTGTCTCTCCTGGCTTATTTCCACAAATAGGTTTGTGTGACTGTAATAGCTTTTCCAAATCACTTTGACACTTGCCTGGAAGGTAACTCAATATTTAAATTTTCAAGCACCCCCTCATTATCCAATTTGATGAGAGGAAAATCAATTTCAAAGTCCTGCACTTCTACCTCTTCCTCATCATCCACCATCACTATCGCCTCTTTTTGTTCCTCTTCCCTGTCAAAGTGTTTTTCAAGCATATTTACATGACACACCCTCTGCTCCTTTCTTAAATCTAGAGTACTTATTAAATAATTTACTTCACTCAATTTCTTTTCAATCCTGTAAGGCCCACTAAATCTTGCATTTTATGAATCCCCTAGTACTGGTAACAAATCTAATACTTTCTCTCCAGAAACAAAGCTGTGAATTTTAGCCTTCTTATCTGCTTTCACTTCCATCACTTGCTGTGATATGAAATTTGACCCCTGGTCTGATTGTATTTCTTTAGGTAAACCATATTGTGAAAAATTTAATTAACTCCTCCATGATCTTCTTAGTTATAATATTTCTTAAAGATATCGCTTCAGGAAACCTAGTAGACACATCCATTATTGTAAATAAATACTGATTTCCACTTTTAGTCTTAGAGAGGGGTCCTACACAATCAATCATGACCCTGGATAAAAGGTTCTTCAAATGCTGGTATTGGGATTAAAGGCGCCGGCTTAATCACTGCTTGTGATTTTCCTGTTACTTGACATATATGACAGGTTCTACAGAATTTGACTACATCCCTAGCCAATCCTGGCCCAAAAAAAAACCCTCTGTACCTTTTCCTGTGTTTTCCTAATTCCTAAATATCCCCCCATTGGAATGTCATGAGCAATCCTCAGAATCTCATTTCTATAACCTAATGGGATAACAATCTGATGCACCTCCCTCCAGCTTTCATTTGCTGAGACATAATCCGACCGCCACTTTCTCATTAATATATTCCCTCGAAGATAACATATTGGAATACTTTTGGCTTCGGTTTCTGAATAAGCTTTCTGATATAACTGTTTTAATTGCAAATCATTTTTCTGTAATGCCACTAACCTCTTTAAGTTAAAAACTTCAACTAAACTGAACTGCATTCCTTCCTCCTGAACAATGTTATCAAATACAGTGCCAGCTAATTGGATTTCAACACCTTCTTCTTGCCTTTGAACTGTCTGCTTATCTTGTTTATTTTGTTCTTCCTGATGGGCCTTTGATCTCATTATAACACAATCTGGAAACAATCCAGGATGTTCCTTCTGTAGCATTTTGGTTGAAAACACTTCTGTAGGCTGCTCAACTACCATAGGCATCACCCACATTTGCGATCCAGCTATATCATTACCCAGAATAAATTGAACCCCTGCAATGGGCATTTTTTCCATCACTCCAACTCTAACTTCACCATCCTTCCATTTGCTCCAACCTCCAACACACTGACTTTGTGTGCCCTACTTCATGACAATGAAAACCCCTCAATTTTCAAATGTCATTTCTACCTTCAGTACCTTCCTTTTTGTTTTGAGAAAAAACTTCTTGGGAATTTCCAGCTACTCCTTCTCTTCCCTGAGTACCTGTCTTCCTTTCACTTCCCCAATTTTTATCCTTTTCCAATTTGAAAGGTGTTAGAAAAAAGTTTAGCTCTATGAACTAACTCATAATCATCAGCTATCTCTGCTGCTTGTCTGACAGAATCAACCCTCTGTTCCTCCACATGAGTTCTCACTACTGAAGGGATTGAATCTTTAAATTCTTCCAAAAGAATTACTTACCTAAGAGCTGCATAGGTTGTCTCTATTTTTAAGGCCCGTATCTATCGGTCAAAATTAATTTTACTCTTTCAAACTCAATATAAGTTTGCCCAGGCAAACTCTATATTCCTAAATTTCTACCTGTATGCTTCAGGAACCAACTCATATGCACTCAATATAGGTTTTTTCACCACATCATAATTCACCGACATTTCTTCTGAAAGTAAAGCATATACCTCAAGCCCCCTACCTAATAACTTAGACTGCAATAATACTGTTCAGTTTCCCTGTGGCCATTTCATAGAGCCATAGAAAAGTTACAGCACAGAAGGAGGCCATTCGGCCCATCTTGTCCATGCCAGCCCGAGGACACCCAGGTGCCCTTTCTAATCCCACCTTCCTGCACCTGGCCCATAGCCCTGCAGCTTACAGCACTTAAGGTGCAGATCCAGGTACTTTTTAAAAGAGTTTAGAGTTTCTGCCTCTACCACCAACTTGGGCAGCGAATTCCAGACACCCGCTACCCTCTGCGTAAAAAAGTTCTTCCTCATGTCCTCATGTCCCCCCTACACCTTCTGTCACTTATCTTGAATCTATGTCCCCTGGTTCTAGAATTCTCCACCAAGGGAAACAAATTTATCCTGTCCACTCTATCTATTCCCCTCATAATTGTGTACACCTCAATCAAGTCACCTCTCAGCCTTCTTTGTTCTAAGGAAAATAACCCCAACCTATCCAATCTCTCCTCGTAGCTACACTTTTCTAACCCTGGCAACATTCTTTAAACCTCCTCTGCACTCTCTCCAGAGCTATTACGTCCTTCCTGTAATGTGGCGACCAGAACTGCACACAATACTCCAGTTGTGGCTTCACCAGAGTTTTATACAATTCCAACATTATATCCTTACTTTTATATTCTATACCTCTGCCAATGAAGAAGAGCATTCTATTAGCCTTCTTTACAACCCTGCCTTCAGGGACCTGTGTACTTGTACGCCAAGATCTTTCACTTCATCTACCCCTCTTAGTATATTCCCATTTATTGTGTAATCCCTGTAACTGTTTGACCTCCCTAAATGTATGACCTCACACATCTCTATGTTAAAATCCATCTGCCACTTTACTGCCCACACCACCAGCCCATCTATATCATTTTGGAGATTATGGCTATCCTCTACACTATCCACTACTCGGCCAATCTTTGTGTCATCTGCAAATTTCCCAATCATGCCCCCCACGTTCACATCCAAATCGTTAATATATAACACAAACAGCAAGGGTCCCAACACCGAGCCCTGTGGAACACCACTTGAGACAACTTTCCATTTGCAAGGGCATCCGTGGACCATTACCCTTTGTTTCCTGTTACAAAGCCAACCTTTTATCCAGTTTGCCACATTACCCTGAATCCCATGGGCTTTTATTTTCCTGACCAATCTGCCATGTGGGACCTTGTCAAATGCCTTGCTAAAATCCATGTACACAACATCCACTGCACTACCTTCATCAACCCTTCTCATCACTTCCTCAAAGAATTCAATCAAATTTGTGAGGCAAGACCTTCCTTTAACAAATCCATGCTGACCATCCCTGACTAGTCCATGCCGTTCCACATGACAGTTAATCCTATCTCTCAGGATTGATTCTACTAATTTGCTCACCACCGATATAAGACTAACTGGCCTATAATTGTTTGGCATTTCCTTTGATCCCTTTTTAAACAATGGAACTACGTTTGCATTTCTCCAGTCCTCTGGTACCTCCCCTGTATCTAGTGAAGATTGGAAAATCATCCTCAGAGCACCTGCTATCTCCTAAACAAAAACAGAATTACCTGGAAAAACTCAGCAGGTCTGGCAGCATCGGTGGAGAAGAAAAGAGTCGACGTTTCGAGTCCACATGACCCTTCAACAGAACTGAGTATAGTTAGGAGAGGGGTGAAATATAAGCCTGCTATCTCCTCCTTGACTTCCTTCAGCAGCCTCGGAAACAATCCATCTGGCCCTGGCGATTTATCAACTTTCAAGGATTTCAACCCTTCGAGTTCTTCCTCTCTCTTTATGACTATCCCATCCAATATCTCACAGTGTTCCTCCTGGACTACTATATCTACATCCTCCCTTTCCTTTGTAAACACGGAGACAAAATATTCATTCAAAACCCTTCCCACAGCCTCAGCATCTACATACAAGTTTCCATCTTCATCTCTGCTAGGTCCCACTTTTTCCTTAACTAACCTTTTAGCATTAATGTATTGGTAAAACATCTTTACTTTACTTGCTAATCTTTTTTCATGCTCTCTCTTTGATTTCCTTATTTCCTTTCTTACTTCGTCCCTGCACTTCCTATATATGTCTAGGCTATCTGCAGTGCTTAGTTCTTTGTGCCTATCGTACGCTTTCTTTTTCTGTTTGATCTTCCCCTGTATTCCTCTAGACAACCAGGGGGGTCTAGATTTGGCAGTACCACTCTTATTTTTGTAGGGGACATGTCTACTTTGTACAATTAGGATCTCACTTTTTCGTGCTTCTCACTGATTTTCCACTGTTTTATCCTCCAGCAGTGCTCTCCAGTCCACCTCAGCCAAGTCCCATCTCATTTCTGCAAAATTTGTCTTCCCCCAGTTCAAGACTTTTACTCCTGCCTTATCTCTGTCCTTTTCCATGGTAATGCTAAATCTAACTGAATTGTGATCACTGTCCCAGATATGGTCGCCAACTGTCACTTCACCCACTTGCCCTTCTTCTTTCCCCAAGACTAGGTCTAGAATTGCATCTCCTCTCGTTGGGTTTGTCACCAATTGGTTGAAAAAGTTTCCTGGACACACTGCATGAATTTTTCTCCCTCAGTGCCCCTTATATTGTTTGAATCCCAGTTGATATTAGGATAGTTGAAGTCTCCTACTATTATTACCCTCTTGTTCTTACAAGCAGAAATTTGCCTATATATTTGTTCTTCTATTTCCCTTTCACTATTTGGGGGTCTGTAGTATACTCCCAGTAGTGTGACTGCCCCTTTTTTATTTCTAAGCTCAATCCATAAAGCCTCGTTTGTTGACCCATTTAGTATATCATCCCTTCTCACAACTGGAATTGATTCTTTAACCATTAGTGCTACCCCCGCTCCTTTTTTATCTCCTACTCTATCGTGTCTGAAGACTCTATAACCAGGGATATTAAGCTGCCAGTTTTGTCCCTCCTTTAGCCAGGTCTCCGTTATAGCAATGACATTCTGCTGCCATGTGCCTACCTGTGCCCTTAACTCATCTACCTTGTTTGTAATACTCCTTGCATTGAAGTATAAACAGTTTAACCCCGTCAATTTCCATTGCTGGACACTTTGTAAACTTTGCTTCTCCTGTAACTCCATGTCTATCACAACGTCCCTGGCTAATGTTCTACCTCCATTTTTCTGATCTGCATCTGATCTACCTGATCCTACTCCTGGGATCCCATCCCCCTGCCACACTAGGTTAAATACTCCCCAACAGAACCAGCAAAAGCCCCCACAAGGACACTGGTCCCAGCTCTGCCTGGGTGCAGCCCGTCCGGTTTGTACATGTCCCATCTTCCGCAGAACCAGTCCCAGTGGTTCAAGAATCGGAATCCCTCCCGGCTACACCATCTCTCCAACCATGTGTTCATTTGGCCTATCCTCTTATTCCTGCTCTCGCTAGCACGTGGAACTGGGAGTAATCCTGAGATTACTACATTTGAGGTCCTGCATTTTAATTTATCTCCTAACTTCCTGTACTGAGCTTGCAGGTCCTCATCCCTTAGTTTACCTATGTCGTTGGTACCAATGTGTACCACGACCACTGGCTGTTTACCTTCCCTCCCCAGAATGTCCTGCAGCCGCTCCGTGACATCCTGGACCCTGGCACCAGGGAGGCAACATACCATCCTTGATTCACGTTTGCGGCCACAGAAGGGTCTGTCTGTGCCCCTAACTATTGAATCCCCTATCACTATAGCCCTGCCACTTGTTTCCCTCCTGCCCCTCTGAGCAGCAGAGCCACCCATGGTGCCGTGAACTTGGCTGTTGCTGCTTTCCCCTGAGAGGCCATTTCCCCCCCAACAGTATCCAAAGCGGTATATCTGTTAGAGAGGGGGATGACCACAGGGGACTCCTGCACTACATTCCTGAGTCTTTTACTGTTCCTGATGGTCACCCATTCCCTTTCTGCCTGTGTAATCTTCACCTGCGGTGTGACCACCTCGCTAAACGTGCTATCCACAACTTGCTCAGCATCGCGGATGCTCCACGATGAGTCCACCCGCAGCTCCAGCTCCGAAATCTGGTTAGCTAGAAGCTGCATTTAGACACACCTTCCACACACATGGTCACCAGGAATGCTGGAAACGTCTCTCATTTCCCACATCCTGCAGGAGGAGCATATCACAGGTCTGAGTTCTCCTGCCATGACGTCCCTCTCTATTAAGCTCGTTACTCCCTTAAAAAATACGCTAGCTTGGGGCCTTATTTATGTTAGCTAGGAACTTTGTTTCTTGACCAACTATACTTGTACAGTACTACTCTATACTTTTTTTATTAGCTCCTACCTCAGTATTAAACAATGAATAACTTTAATAGATTGAGAAAAAAAAACTCACCAGGATTTACTCACCAATCAACTGCTTTTTTTAAAGATCCACTTTCAGAAGAGTGCCCCTCGCAGGTCTGGTGCACTCCTGAAGGTACTACCTCTCCCTCTTTTTTTTGGTTTGAGGAGGAGGGAGGGATGGAAACACTGCAGCAATGTAATGTTTGGGGTTATTCTGTTCTTTGACAGTGGGTCCTCCTCAATCCCCTTCTGAGTCGCGGTGTCTGCAGTGACTTCTCCCAGAACGCTCAAGTCACTTCTCACTACCGCCCTCTGTTGGATGCTCTTCCTCCTCTTGAGCGCAAGAGTCCTCCTCCTCGATCCCCTTCTGAGTCACGGTGTCTGCGGTGACTTCTCCCAGAATTTTTTTCTTTTTTTGCAAAAATAAACTTTATTCATAAAATATCTTCAATCACATTCCAAACCATTTCAAAAACACCATTACAAGGGTACAATCCGGTTAAACTTTTACAAAATGTATCACCAGGTGCATCAGTACAAACAATATTACAATCATTTACAGCCTTTCATTTTGAGCTGTACAGCCCGAGGGGCTCTAAACAGTTCCCAGTCTCTCGGTGCGCTGTGGCAGAAAGGTCTTAGACAGCAACCCTTCCCCATTGCGCCTTTGCGGCAGCTGCCCCAAGCTTTAGTGCGTCCCTCAGCACGTAGTCCTGGACTTTGGATTGTGCCAGTCCGCAACAATCGGTCGGGGACAACTCTTTCTGCTGGAAGACCAACAAGTTTCGGGCAGACCAAAGCGCCTCTTTCACCGAGTTGATGATCCTCCAGCTGCAGTTGATGTTTGTCTCGGTGTGTGTCCCTGGGAACAGCCCGTAGAGCACAGAGTCCTGTGTCACAGAACTGCTCGGGATGAACCTCGACAGCAGCCACTGCATCTCTCTCCAGACTTTCTTTGCAAAGGCACAATCCACAAGGAGGTGAACAACGGTCTCTTCCCCACCACAGCCACCTCGAGGGCAACGTGCAGAGGGGGTGAGACTCCTGGCGTGTAGGAAGGATCTGACGGGGAGGGCCTTTCTCACCACCAGCCAAGCCACGTCTTGGTGCTTGTTGGAAAGTTCTGGCGATGAGGCATTCTGCCAAATGACTTTGACAGTCTGCTCGGGGAACCATCCCACAGGGTCCACCCTCTCCTTTTCCCTCAGGGCCTCTAGGACGTTACGTGCTGACCACTGCCTGATGGACTTGTGGTCAAAGGTGTTTTTCTGCATAAATTTTTCCACGAGGGACAGGTGGTACGGCACGGTCCAACTACTTGGAGCGTTCCGCGGCAGTGTGGCCAGACCCATCCTTCGCAACACCGGGGACAGGTAGAACCTCAGCACGTAGTGACACTTGGTGTTTGCGTACTGAGGGTCTACGCACCGCTTGATGCAGCCACACACAAAGGTGGCCATCAGTATGAGGGCGATGTTGGGCACGTTTTTTCCCCCTTTATCTAGAGGCTTGTACATCGCGTCCCTGCGGACACGATCCATTTTCGACCTCCAGATAAAGCGGAAGATGGCTCGACTGATCGCCATCGCGCAGGAGTCTGGAATGGGCCAGACCTGCGCCACGTACAGCAACAGCGAGAGTGCCTCACACCTGATGACCAGGTTCTTACCCGCAATGGAGAGGGAGCGTCGCTCCCACATGCCCAGTTTCCTTTTCACCATAGACACTCGCTCCTTCCAGTTTCTAACGCATGCCCTGGTCCCTCCGAACCATATCCCCAGCACCTTCAGGCCGTCAGCCCTGACAGTGAAGGGGACAAAGGATCGGTCAGCCCAGTTCCCAAAGAACATGGCCTCGCTCTTCCCACGATTTACCTTGGCTCCCGAGGCCAGTTCGAACTGGTCGCAGATGTGGATCAGTCTGCGCACCGACAGCGGATCCGAGCAGAAGACGGCGACGTCGTCCATGTACAGGGAGGCTTTTACCTGAGTGCCTCCACTGCCTTGGATCGTCACTCCTCTTATGCCCGGATCCTTCCTGATGGACTCGGCAAAGGGTTCTATGCAACACAAGAAAAGAACAGGCGAGAGAGGACAGCCCTGCCTGACTCCAGATTTAATCGGAAAGCTATCTGTTTCCCACCCATTGATTGAGACTGCGCTACTGATGTTAGTGTAGAGCAGTTGGATCCAATTTCGAATTCCCTCCCCAAACCCCATTTTGGAGAGCACATCCACCATGTAGGTGTGCGATATTCTGTCAAAGGCCTTCTCCTGATCCAAGCTGATGAGGCAGGTATCCACACCCCTGTCCTGTACATAGGCAATCGTATCCCTGAGCAGCGCGAGGCTGTCAGAGATCTTCCTGCCTGGCACAGTGCAGGTCTGGTCAGGGTGAATCACCAATTCCAGAGCGATTTGACCCGATTGGCGATGACCTTGGACAGAATCTTATAGTCCACATTCAACAGTGAAATGGGTCGCCAATTTCTAATTTCCTCCCTTCCCCCCTTGTGCTTGTAGATGAGGGTGATGATGCCTTTCCTCATGGATTCTGACATACTACCAGCCAGGAGCATACTCTCGTACACTCCTAGCAGGTCTGGGCTGATCAAGTCCCACAGAGCCGAATACAACTCCGCCGGCAAGCCGTCGCTTCCGGGAGTTTTACTCTTCTCGAAGGACTCAAGGGCCTTAGTCAGTTCATCAGGAGTTAGCGGTTTGTCCAGGCTCTCCCGCGTACTGTGGTCTAAGACCTCCGTGATAGAGGACAGGAAGGACTGGGAGGCCGTGCTGTCCGTGGGCTTCACGTCATACAATCCGGCATAAAAGGATTTGCTGATCCTCAAAATGTCGGACCGTGATGACTTTACTGAGCCGTCTTCTTCCTTCAGGCTGCTGATCACAGAGCTCTCTCTGTGTACCTTTTGGAAGAAGAAACGTGAGCACGTCTCATCCTGCTCCACGGAGCGGACTCTGGAACGGAAGATGATCTTGGAGGCCTCCGAGGCAAAGTGCGAGGCTTGCTGGCTCTTCACCTCTTGGAGCTCCTCCTTGACATCGACCCCCATCGACTGCAGCCGGAGCAGATTCTGCATGTTTTTCTGGAGTCGGGACATTTCCCTCTGTTCCTTTCTAGCTTTCTGGGTGCCTTTGAGGATGAAAAACCTCTTGATGTTTCCCTTGATCGCTTCCCACCAGTGTGTCAAGGACTCAAAGAGGGGTTTCACGGTTCTCCAACCTTTGTAATCCCTCTTGAGCTCCTCAATGTTCTCTGGGGTCAGCAGTTGCACATTTAGCTTCCATGCCCCCCTGCCCACCCTCAGGTCCTTCTCCAAGTGGCAGTCCGCCAGTAGGAGGCAGTGGTCAGAGAAGAACACCGGCTTGACATCGGTGGATCTGACTGTGAATGCACGGGACACAAACAGGAAGTCTATCCTGGAACGAATGGACCCATCTGGCCGCGACCAGGTGTATCTACGCTGCGCTCCGTCTGCAGGGTTGCTGAAGACGTCGTGCAGCTTGGCATCCTTAACTGTTTCCATCAGGGATCTGGACGTAGCGTCCAATCTGCTGTCGGCCCTGCCGGATCGTCCAGCCGCATCGATGATGCAGTTGAAGTCACCGCCCAGAATGACCGGCCTGGAGGTCGCCAGCAGCAGTGGGAGCTGCTGAAAAACCTCCAGCCGCTCAGCCCCTTGTGCCGGGCCATACACGTTAATTAACCGGAGTGGAGCGTTCTTGTACATTACGTCTGCTACGAGGAGTCACCCGCCCACCACCTCCTTAACCTCGGAGACGGTGAAGTTGCCTCCCCGCAGCAGAATACCCAGGCCGGAGGAACGAGAGTCATTTCCGCCCGACCAGATCGATGGCCCATGGGACCACCATCGTGACCATTGCCTGTAGGAGCTGAGGTGCGGTATCGCACACTCCTGCAGAAACAACAGGTCAGCTTTGACCTTGGCTAGGTAGTCCAAGGTCGCAACACATCGCGTAGTAGATTTAATGCTACGCACATTTATGGATACAATCTTTAAACCCATTTTAAAGCATTTATTCTCCTACCAAACCCACTGTCTCTGAGAGTCCCAGACCTTTAGTCTGCTCCTTCATACCCGTAGTGAGCTCAAATTCCTTCACTTTGGATGGGCTGAGGTAGATCTCCTTGGCAGTGTTCTGCTCAGGTGGCATCTGGAGGTTCACGTAGAGAGCGGGTTTTGAGATGACCTTTGCTGGAGAAGCTTCTCCAAAACTCACCCCCTCTGGGGTGTTGCTGTTCCCGGCTTCCTGGAGCTGGGGTGCGATGATTACCTCACTGCTCCCAGATTCCAGGAGCTGTGGTGCACTGGCCTCCTCAGGTTGCAGGCAAAGTTGGGGTGCGCTGGTCTCCTTGTTGTCTCCAATGTTCTGGAGCTCGGGTGTCTCGTCCTCCAACGCCCTGGAGCTTTGCCGCCTCTTCTGTCGGTGCCGCCCTGGCACTTCTTCATCCGAAGAGCTGCTGCCCTTGTCGTCCATGTCGGATGGGAGACGCCTCTTGCCGCTTTTCTGGGAAATGGCTTTGCTTCTTCTTCGCTCCTTCTTCCTTTTGGTGTTCTTCACCGTCCGCCACTCCCCCTGCTGCTTTTCCACTGCTGCCTCCTCCTCCATTGATTCGCTGTCCTGAGGACTGGGAGGTTCAGGGGGTAGTGCTGTTGATTGGCTCTCTGTTGCCTCAATCTCTTTCTCCACCTTGTCTCTCTCTGTGTCCTCCTTTGTCTCGTTGAGCTCCCTGGGGGCCTTGGTGGTTGGAGTGACACGAACCATTTCTTCTGCTTCCCCCTCGTTGGCTTTGGCTGCCTGTGCGTAAGTACGGCAGCGTTTGGGGCAGGTCCTGTAGAGGTGACCTGCCTCGCCACACAGGTTGCAGCACTTGGCCTGTTTGCAGTCTTTTGTCTGGTGCCCTTCCTGTTTGCAGATCTTGCAGAGGGAGGCGCTGCAGTTGGCCGCCACATGACCAGCCTTGCCGCATGAGCGACAATGCTTGGGTTGCCCAGCGTAGACCAGGTAGCCACGGTTTCCCCCGATAGCGAATCTGGAAGGAGGGTGGAAAATGGCTCCCTTACCATCGGTCTTTAGCGTGACCTTAAACAGGCGTTTGCCTGTCCAGATCCCCAAGTCGTCTCGAATCTCGGTGCCGCTCCCCACCTTATCGAAGTACTTCGGCGACAGGGACGAAGGGGTTGTACAGATGCACCATCACCACACGTTCCCGTTGCAACGGCAGAGAAAAGAGCGGCTCCGCCGTCAGGATCTTCATCTCCGGCAGGTCTCTCTTTTCCTCGAACACCCTCAGGAGCTGGACGCAGTCTGCCACCCACTTGAACATCACGTCGAAAAAACCAGCTTTGGGGAAGTCCTGCAGGGATACGATCTCCGGAGCTTCGAAGCCGCACGCCTTCAACAGGATCCTCCTGGCGAAGAAGACCCAATCCATAGGTGATCCTCCTTCGCTGTCGTTCACCGTGACTCGGACGGTGATAGGTAACCCATGGTATGGATTTCGATTGGTTATAGCCTTTGCTTCCCTACCTTGCCTTGGCAGGATCATGGTGTCGCCCCTGCGACAGATACTACACTTGATCTTAGCCAGTTACCTAGCCCTAACCGCCTCCTCTTCACCATGGACGTCCAATCCTTCTACACCTCCATCCCCCACCAGGATGGTCTGAGGGCCCTCCACTTCTTCCTTGAACAGAGGCCCGAACAATCCCCATCCACCAACACACTCCTCCGCCTGGCTGAACTTCTTCCCTCACTGAACAATTGCTCCTTAAAACTTGTCTTACTTGCTCCAAATAAAAGGTGAGGCTATGGGTACCCACATGGGCCCCAGTTATGCCTGTCTCTTTATGGGTTTTGTGGAACATTCCTTGTTCATGACATCTTTGTCAATCTCTCCTTTGCCCCCACCTATCACTGGCCTTCTATCCAGCTTCACCTGCTCCACCCCCGTTAAATAATATAAACTTCATCACATCTAGCACAATCATACCTAGCACGAAGGCAGATGGTTGTGGTTGTTTGAGGTCAGTCATCTTAGTTCTAGGACATCACCGCAGGAGCTCCTCCAGGTAGTGTCCTCAGCCCAACCATCTTCAGCTGCTTCATCAATGACCTTCCTTCTGTCACAGGGTCAGAAGTGGGGATGTTCGCTGATGATTGCACAATTTTCAGCACCATTCGCAACTCCTCAGATACTGAATCAGTCGTCTTCCAATGCAGCAAGACCTGGACAATATCCAGACTTGGGCTGACAAGTGGCAGCTAACATTTGCGCCACACAAGCGCCAGACAATGACCATCTCCAACAAGAGAGAATTTAACCATCGCTCCTTGACATTCAATGGTATTACCATCACTGAATCTCCCACTATCAACATCTTGGGGTTATTGTTGACCAGAAACAGAACTGGACCAGCCATATAAACACTGTGGCTACAAGAGCAGGTCAGAGGTTAGGAATCCTTAGATGAGTAACTCACCTCCTGACTCCCCAAAGCCTGTCCACCATCTACAAGGCACAAGTCAGGAGTGTGATGAAATACTCCCCACTTGCCTGGATGAGTACAGCTCCAACAACACTCAAGAAGCTCAACACCATCCAGGACAAAGCAGCCCACTTGATTGGCACCCTATCCCCAAACATTCACTCCTTGCACCACCGCCGCACAGTAGCAGCAGTGCATACTATCTACAAAATGCACTGCACCAACTCACCAAGGGCCAGAGGGCATAATCTCAGAGTAAGGGGCTGCCCATTTAAGACAGAAATGAGGAAGAATTTCTTCTCTCAGAGTGTAGTAAATTAGTAAATCTGTGGAATTCTTTACTGCAGAGGGCTGTAGAGGTTGGGTCGTTAATTTTATTCAAGACTGAGATTGACAGATTTTTAGTCGGTAAGGGAATCAAGGGTTATAGGTAAAGGGCAGGAAGGTGGCATTGAGGATTATCAGTTCAGCCATGATCTCATTGAATGGCAGAGCAGATTCGATGGGCAGAATGGCCTACTTCTCCTACATCTTATGGTCTTAAACAGCACCTTCCAAACTCTAGAAGAACAAAGGCAACAGATAGATGGGAACACTCACTATCCTGACTTGGAAATATATCGCTGTTCCTTCACAGTCGCTGGGTTAAAATCCTGGAACTCCCTCCCTAACAGCGCTGTGGGTGTACCTATACCACACGGACTGCAGCGGTTCAAGAATGCAGATCACCACCACCTTCTCAAGGGCAATTAGGGATGGGCAATAAATGCTGGCCTAGCCAGCAATGCCCACATCCCATGAGTGAATTTTTAAAAAAAGGCACAAACGCATCCTGTGACACCGGAAATGACAATGCAGCCACTGAAGTGTCTACAGCAGATGAGCTATATTAACTGGACTATACATGGCCTACTGAGCTGTGCTGCCCAGACCATGACCAAAGTGCAGCACTGAAGCATATGTGCAGCATATGAATGTCTAGCACCCAGCACTCATGCTTTAGATGCACTTGCTGACCAGCATCTGGTCATGGATTCAAATCAATTAGTCTCCCTTTAAAGACATGCATAGATGGAAACTGAAGCATACAAGGAGTATCTTAGTGCTTGAGCCTTTGTCCTCTGGAATCTTATAGGTTACAACAGAGAAGGAAGAAGCTCTCATATGCCTCGCCAATCAGGCCACATTATTGCTCATGGTGAAACCACGTCGAGGTGCATCTCAGCATGCCACCCTCAACATTACTGGTAGAGAGCAACCTCACATCTTAATCATTCATCTTGAGCTCTCTGTTGTACATGCACAGACTGAGTCACGTATGAGTGAAAATAAATATGTTCAACAATTGCTCAAATGTGATATGTATTATGTAATGTGAATACAGCTAACCACGGTGAATCCATCATTAGTGCTCTAGGCGAGACAGCGCCCTGCACTTGCACACATTCCTACAAAGTGCCCCCCCAGCCACCCCGCCCCGTGTTGCCTCAGAGGAGATGGAGGCAGGCTGCTCACTTCTCCTATAGGGTATTGAGGACTGTGGTGTCTGGCCTCGTTGTACAGGGGCCCTGTGGGGATCTCCTTCAGGCTGTAGCCTCTCCATCTCTGAATGGGCAGCGGTGGTCAGTGACACAAGTGGAGAAGATGGGGGCTCTGGCGGAGGGGCCGGGGAGGTGCAGGAAGATGAGGGTGCTGAGGACCACTCAGCACCTTCACCCTCCTCAGAGACCTCCACAGCCCTGAGTTCCCCTTCAGGTAGGGTTGATGGGGCTGGCTGCTGATGCGCAGCAGTCACCCAATCCAGTAACCACTGGGCCAACAGTGCAACCGTCCTGTTAAAGGTGCTCAGCTCCTCATGTACTCCGTGGATGTCAGCACTCATACTCTGAGTGGACTGCTCCAGGCTACTGTGGGAGGCTTGCAACCTTTCCTGTTCGAGATGCTGCTCTTGCGTCCACTCTGAGTGTTGCTGTATGCGCCTATCCTTGAGATTGGCCAACCTCTCATGGTCAGAGCTCATGTGGTTGAGCCCCCGGGACAATGGGGAGCTCATGACAGCGATGGACTGACTCCTCCAATCGATGTCCAAGAGCACCCACTGTCTCAGGGAACTCCGTCAGATGTCCACACATCTGCTCCTGATTGGACAAATACTATGCCCAAATGGTGACTCCCAAGGTTCCACATTCCTGCCCACTGGAGCATCATGGTGACTTTCCCTCCTCCTCTGAGGGACCGTGCACAAATATCTCTGACTCTGACACCTCCTCCTGCAATCTGGCTTTCACTCTGTGCCACCTACTCCAAACGCGCACTACACCTCTCCGACATGCCTGTATCTGAGTTGACAGGGTGTTGGCTAGTAGGATGTAACTCTGCATCTTCAGACATCTCTTCCTTGTCTTGAGGCCCGAGGAATGAAATGGACCTGGTGGTTGGGGGGTGGGGGGGGTGGTGGGGGGGACAGCGAGCAGAGCTGGGACTGTGTGAGACACAAAATGAGACATTTAGGTATAGCCCTTCTTATTGTGAAAACACGCTCTGATGCACACCACTGCCTTAACCATGTTCATGCTGCCCGCATGACTGAACCCCATCATTACACTCCCTCTCATGCCAACGTCCCATTGTGCTCAGCGAAGTGACAGCATAACCTCCACCATTACCACTGTGTGCCAAGGCAACCTCAACACCTCCTTCATCACCTGCTACTGGACTTTCACCATCTCCTACAGCCAGCAGTTCTGCACTCTGGTGATCTCCATGGCCATGTGCTCCACAGGGCGCATGGGCCTCAGGTAGGCTCTCGCACTCCCGGTCTGGGCCATCTCTTTCATGTCCTTCACCCTTTTGTTCTGCAACCACAAAATGAATTTATGCCACCCTCATATACGGCACATGCAGAGATTTTGATCTTCAATGCGTCTGTGCAGTATACTGCCTATTCACATCCATTTTGCGCACAGCTAAATGAGCTGCATACACATTCTTCTGCTTCAGCATTGAGGCTTGTATGTGCCAGATCTCACACTTAACCTGTGGCAGATGTGACCCTTCCCTTGGACCTCTGTGTCTATGAGTCAAGTTACTCACCTTGCCAGAACGCAAAAGGTTACTGAACCTTTTACGGCACTGGATCCACAATCCCTGACAGTCTCTGGTGGCGTTCGCTGCTGCTGCAATCTGAACCCATTCCTACATGGTCGTAGCAGGCGGTTTGCAATGTCCAGCTGGATGGATGATGTCTCTTCACCTTTGCATCTCGTCTGCCAGGACCTCCATGTCCCGGTCAGAAAAGTTTGGGGCAGCTGGTCCCATCCTTTCAGATGTGGCTGCTCTGTGCGATATTCTATGAATTAATGAATTAATTAATGAAAATGTAAGGCGAGAAGGGTCATAAGCAATTCAAAATACATTGCTATAATTCACTTTTTTGTTACATGCACTAACCATTTACATGATCTCACCTATGAACACTCTTAATGATGTGGTTGAGAGAAGGCTCCACACACAAGGTGCCGTGTATGTTGCAGCTGTCACTCCAAAGTGATATGCTGTACTCAACAACAACTGACAGTCCTACTGGCTTACTCCGTCTTACTTAGACTGTTATGCCACAACACTGTGCAAATGTGAGAGACCTGGTCAAGGGTTCATAGTGTGGGCGCACCCAGAGAGATGAGAGGCAATAGGGCAAGTGGATGGCATAATGACCATAGCAATATTGTTGATTCATCCACTAAGTCTAGCCAGCTTGCTAAATCAATGCATATTATCTGCATCAATTAGTGGTGGCAAGACAATGCCATCTCCATAACAAAATACCTGGAAAAACTCAGCAAGTCTGGCAGCATCTGCGGAGAGGAACACAGTTAACGTTTCGAGTCCGAATGACCCTTCAACAGAACGAAGTAAAAATGGAAGAGAGGTGAAATATAAGCTGGTTTAAGGGGGAGTGGGACAAGTAGAGCCAATGCCATCTCCATGGCTGTGCCTTGAAAATTCCACTCAGTGATTTAGTTCAGCACAATTAAGCATCAATGACAAATCAACCAAAAGGAAAACCCATGATGGGCCATCCGTTCTAGAATAATCTAACAGTTGGACAACATTTACAGCTTTGACACTCACCTGACAACTCAGTAATGTCTCCTCCAAGGCTTTGGATGTGCTGCATTCAGGAAGTAACACTCAGGCTTTATATATGTGCCCGACTTGCCTCCGACCCATCACCACTTCCAGACTCACCCACTCCGACTCTGATGCATTTTTAAAGGTTAGGTTCACAGAGCTGGGAATTCTCCCAGCCAGGGAGTAGGGAGTGGGCTGGGGTGGGATGTGGTCGAAAATCTGGACCTTTGCTTTTATATTCTATTCCTTTATTTATAAAAACTTTTTTACACCACATTATCAACTTGCTGTGCAACCTTTTAAGGATTTATTTGTTTGACACCAAGACCTCTCTGCTCATCTAGTTTTAAAATTGTACCATTTATGGTTTATGGTCTTTCTCTATTAGTCCTCCCAATGCTGATGTTTTGTATGATTAAAATGGCTGATAAAGAGCTGAATTCAAATTAGTTAAAGTCCAGCCTATAGTATTAGCATCATCCATTGTTATACTCGGTGTTTTTCCCCTGTCTTACAAATCCAAGTGGAGACATTAGCGTGAATGGACATTGGAAATATGTTGAGAGGGACAGTCTAGGGAAAGCAATGGACACAGCACATTGTTGGTCTACAAATGTTTCAAAGTGGCTGTTAGGGGGAAATAAAGGGATACAGTAATTATTAGGGGGAATATAGGGGTACAGTAAGAACTTATTGAAAGGGAATGAATTACTTAAAATCTCCAAGCACATTGGCAGTTAAAGGTTACCAGATGAACCTTGCACAGCCTTAAGGGCCTGCAAACAACAGAAAGGCCTTGGAGCCGGACTGTAGTCAGAGGATGGCAATAACAACTAAGATTAAGTGTGCTCTTCAACAGATAGAGGAAGGTCTCTGCCTGGGTGAAAACAAATAGGGACGTTCGGTGCATGTACTTGTTACCAGAGATGTCTGTTTAATGTCGTGTTGACGAGATCAGAATCTGGAAACTGTTCTTGTACGTGACCAATAATGTATAAATATGTTGAATACTTGTAATTTAGCAGAGTACTGTCTTAAGCTGTATTGAGATGGTGCTCCCCTTGCAATTGCTCGAATAAACAATCGTGACCTGTACCTGAGTCTCCTGTGGTCTGTTTGTCAAAGTCACCACATCAGTTTGGCCTAGTCGGCAGGATATTTGGATCGGATTCTCGGCTCGGTTCTGCAAAGTGGGTGAGTATATTTATTTACCACCCATAGTTAGTGCAGTAAGCCTACCCGAGAACGGTCCGGTCAAGTATCAAACAGTCAGGAGGAGGACTCAGGACAGGAGATAGGAGGCGCCAGGTGTAAGAGGCAGAGCCGTGCAGGTGGGCTAGCGGTGCCAAAGCTGCACAGGGAGGGCCGGACCATTACCGGAGAGAGGAGGCAGAGCTGGGCTGGCGGGCTAGCGGGACCAGAGCCACACAGGGAGGGCCAGAACCATTACCAGAGAGAGGAGGCAGAGCTGGGCTGGTGGGCTAGCAGTGCCAAAGCTGCACAGGGAGGGCCGGACCATTACCAGAGAGAGGAGGCAGAGCCGGGCTGGCGGGCTAGCGGGACCAGAGCCGCACAGGGAGGGCCAGAACCATTACCAGAGAGAGGAGGCAGAGCTGGGCTGGTGGGCTAGCGGTGCCAAAGCTGCACAGGGAGGGCCGGACCATTACCGGAGAGAGGAGGCAGAGCCGGGCTGGTGGGCTAGCGGGACCAGAGCCGCACAGGGAGGGCCAGAACCATTACCAGAGAGAGGAGGCAGAGCTGGGCTGGTGGGCTAGCGGTGCCAAAGCTGCACAGGGAGGGCCGGACCATTACCAGAGAGAGGAGGCAGAGCCATGCTGGCGGGCTAGCGGTGCCAAAGCCGCACAGGGAGGGCCAGAACCATTACCAGAGAGAGGAGGCAGAGCCGGGCTGGCGGGTTGCAGTTTGAGATATAGCCTTAGCCGCACAGGGAGGCCAGACCCCAGTGAAACCACACAAACCGCAAGAAACTAAGTTGTTAGGGCCATGCGAACGTACCGCATAGAGATAGATGGAAAATAGGAACAGAATGCTGTCAGGGAAACAGAATAGTGCTGTGGAACTCAACTGGGGAACCGTGGACTCCATTATGAGATTCATAGCGGGACAACAGTCAAAACTAATCACAAAAATGCAGAAGGAGGGGTGGAATCCACCGGGAACCCCTGGAGAACAAAAACAGTGGTGGATAGAGCAGAAAAAGGATAAGGAAAAGAAAGGGGTGATGGTTATTATTATCTTGTACCTGCAGTCGTGTAGACAGATTAATACTAAGTTCCAGTCGATTAGAGAGAGAGAGACAAAGTCAGATTCAGGACAGATCAGAGCAGTGGCGGCAGCAGCTTGTAGTGATACTGATCAAGAGGAGGAAAAGCTCCGAAGGAGAAATCTATGATGAGGTTGGAACAAAACCGCCCTCATACAAACCAACCGCCCCCACTGTGCCCGTTGAATCCCACGGCCCCGATGGCAGCAACTGTTAGGAAAAGTAAAGTCAGGAAAGGCAAATTAAAAAAGGGGGGCTGAGGAATAGGGGGAGGGTGAGGAGATTGAGAGGGTTATGGAGAAAGTTAAGCAGGTACCATTCAGCCCGGGGGAGAAGCAGGTTTTTGCTTAAAGAACTGCTGAGACTTAAAACTCGGCATAACAACCCAGATTTTTGGACCAAACTGCGGGAAATGCAAGATTTCCATGCAATGCACCCCCTTGATACCCATATACTGGTGAAGGCTAAAGGCCCAAGGGATATCTGGGGAAGATTAACCCTGCAGTTTAGAAGTGGAGACTGGGCGAAACCTATGGAAGGCCCAGATCAGGAGAAGGCGACAGCCCTGCACGGGGACAATGAGGAGGCAGTTAAGGAAGCCTTGGGGGAGGGAGAAACGAATTGGGGGTGTATAATGTCCCATGCGGGATGACGAGATTTTCCTGAAAATATGGAAGGATGATTGGGACCCGGAAGGTCCGCTACGGAATTTTCTGTAACTTAAAAAAATGAATTGATCTAAATTACAAGAGCTGCTTGTGCTGAAGAGAGAGAGAGAGAGAGAGAAAAGGAAAGCACTCACAGGCAGTAGCAGAGGAAATGTGAGCTTTCGTCGGTTTGATTGTCCCTATAGGTGGAGCCTTCAAGATCCCTTTATTTCCCCCACTGCTATTTGAAGTTTCGTTTAGAATATGAGAGTTTTAAGTAATTAAACAGGGTTAGATGAACCAACCTTTGTACCACCCCCTTCCAAGCTGATTGGGATTGCTACATACGAGTTACATTAACTCATACGAGTTAGTTTTCTAAAATTGTGAGGGGAAAAATTACCTGAAGTTCAAGGGATTCTAGGAAAACCAAAAGGCATAAACACACGGTCTAGGTGGTTCCAATGGATAAAAAGGGGTTTCTTTTGAAGAGATGAATTAAATATGAAAGGAAATCTGCATCCCAACAGCACTGTTATTTGAAGTTGGGACAAGGCTTGAGGTGTAAAGTACAGTGTAGTTTACTTACAAAAGATTACTTTTGAATCACTAGGATGCTATCTAAGATAATGAATATGTCGATAAACATACGGGAATTATAACTTGGATACAAATCAATACACATAAGAAAGAGGTAGTTTTAATTTTGATAGCGTAAATTACATTTCTTACAAAGCTTAAAATTTGAGGTTTGGTTCCTGATAATTTCTCAAAAAGGAATTTTCATTTTAAAAGGTTTGACAACAATTGGCACTAATTCAAATGCTGCAAGCTTTTGTGTTTGTAAGTCTGTTCCCAAAATATGAAGCTAAGCTCAAGACCTTGACAAAGTTTGGCAGAAATCCAATTTTTGGCCGAGTTAATGAATCTGGGATAATTCTAAAAGAAACGGGTCAGACATAATTTAATGGCTTACTTTTGAGACAACAAGATGTTGTTTGAGAAGAAGATAAGGAAGCGAAACATGTCAATGCCTGATTTCTGTTTTTAAAACTATGAGAATATTTTATTTATTTTAAAACCTCTCCAAGCAACCTGAACAAGATATGATGGTAGCTGTTGCATGTGTAAAATGGCATGAGGCAAGTAGGAGAAAGAGTTAGGGAATGAGGACACAATATACAAACTGTTTTAAGGGAAGTGAATTTGATAATCTGGCCATCAACTGAGACATTGGAAACGCACAGGGGGAGATAAGCAAAGATCTAGAGACCGAGATCCTCATTGACACGGAATAGTTAATACGGCCTAAAAGAGCAAGGAAACATTATAAACGAACAAGACAATAGAGAAAATGACATCAAGAGAATCTTAGGATGATCATGGTCAGGGGAAAAAAACTTAGATGTAAAACTATGTGGAATCTATAGTTCAGGAATTGAAATGTAGGGAGAAATAATACTTAACAACAATTTACCACAAGATGGATATAGGTAAAGGGAAAGCTGGAAAGAGGCTAAATAGATGTATTACTGATTGTATTAATGAGCCTGCGAGGTACAAAAAGTAAGACCACAGGATTAACACTATGATGACAGACAGAGTTAAGCGGCTCCGAGAGAGAACCATCACTGGGAGTGAAGATACTGAGCCATTGAAAGATAGGATAAGAAGGTGCATTGTAGAGTTGTGTCGGCAGTTTAAGGAATTGAGGTCTGACGTGGGACAGCAGCAAGAGACAGTAGACTGGAAGGAGTGGAGGGGGCCTATCTAGATGGATTCAGATCAGGGAACTCATTTCACAGGAAGAGTCATTAAAGAAATGTATAAATTTAATTTTAAACAGAAATTCCACATTCCCTACCAGCCACAGAGCTCGGGGATGGTGGAAAGGATGAACCGAACTTAAAAAAAAATATCAATAACAAAAGCAATTCAAGAGACAGGGAATTGCCCAATATTCTAATGTGCCTTAGGACTACCCCAAGCAGGACCACCAGGTTCACCCCATTTGAAATAATGACAAGGAGAGCAATGCAGTTACCCGAGGGAATCATAGTAGGAGTGGGAGATGTAGGACCACTAAAAGAAAGGATGCGAGACTATGTGAGGGAAATAAGTAAGCAATTGCATGAGTTAAGGAAGGAAGTCAGAGACCGACAGGTGATTGAGGATATGGAAACAGGCAAATCCAAAGAGCAACAATGGACCAAGTGGGGAATAAGGTGATGGTCAAGGTGAGCCCGGAGCGAACAGGCATGGACCATACGAGGTAATTATGACAGGTGATACATGCGCACTTGTAGATATGAAAACGGGAAGTAAATGGAGGCATTACACACAGTTAAAGATATATGACAATTGACCAAGCGGTAACCTGGAGAATGGGAGCTGATGTTAATGTCTCTGCAGATCTACAATCCTGGTCGTGGGCGTATCAGTACTGGCAACAAGGTCGGGGATCATCACTGTTCATCCTGCACCGCAGGAGGAACTTTGGTACAGCACGGACAGTGCTGAATGAGACACGCAACGGAGAATGACAAATGTAACAGTAGGAGAACAAGTGCTTTCGAATTGTAGTAAGGGTTTGCTTCAGATCGGGCGTGGGAGGTCCGCCACTATCCAGCCACCTTCCACATCTACTTCCACAGTCCGAGTAGAGATAATTGAAGCCCCTCAAACCACACTAACTGACCCACCTTGTCTGGCCATGTATCCAGGGCCGACAAATGGTCTCGTATTGATCAATCAAAATAAAGTGTTATATGATAATGTACACCACGAGCTGGTACCCGTAGTCTTGAACATATCCGGTGTCGCCCTGCCCCAGTGGTGCCCAACCCACACCCAAGCACATAATACAGCTCTGACCAGCCAGTTGATGGCTGAAGCGGTCCAGTTTAACGGCGGGATGTGATCAGGCCCAGAGGGGGACCGAGCTAAGCGCAGCCTGATAAATGATGCTGCCACGTTATTCAATACAGGGACATCAATAGTTAATTCCATTGACCTAGCAACTATAGATCAGAAGGTCCATACCCTGAACTTTAAGCTTAAAGAGATATTAGGGTGGGGACAGGGGATCCAGGATACCCAATTAGATACGGACCAGGATGTGACACGGTTAATCCAAAGCCTGGCTACCCTGCTCGAAAGTTATGCAGGGACTATCAATAAACTAATTGAAATAGGGAAAAATATTTCAGACGAAGCGAGCAGAAATGATGTTTGCAGCACCTATGGATCTTGGGCAATGGAACAAGCCCGAGAGAATTTAAGACAGATTAATGAAGGGGTAGTTCCTTTATGGGTAACTAATGAGCATTTATCGAATCTTTCACGACACAAGAATCATGACTTGACCGGTTGCCAGCTCAGAGGTTTAACACACGTATATAGAATGAATGTCGAATGTATAGTGAAGAGTAATATGCTAAAAGGCATTGTATTAGTAAAACCTGTCATACCTATGTCAACAGTCGGAAGGACCTTCTATAGAGTAGAAAATATTGGGGTTATACGGGGGGGATTACTATATTAAGTATCACGATATTCCACCATACGCAGTAGACTTAGAAGAAAATATAGTTAGCACCACATTAGAAGGGTGTAACATAGAAGCCACTGCAGTAGTATGTGCACATCCGATATATGAGACGGAGGAAGCGAAGTGTGGATTTAAAGCAGCCGCAAACTGTACAATGGAAACTCTATGGGCTGCAAAAGAACCAACCCATGTTGCATATACAGGGAATGGGAAATATTGTATCACCACCTGGCAGGAAAGAATCCAGTATGGGGGTAAGCGGATATGCCCCATCTACAATCATTTGGTGTGCTTACACCCCCAGGAGCCAGCAAGGGCAGGGAAGGTGGAACTGGTTGAAATATGCAAGAGAGGAACAAGAAGGACTACTATTCAGGTCAAGGAAAGCCTTAAGGATAACCTGACAGTATTTGAACCAGTTCTCCTATGAAATTCCCCTATTACCAGAGCACCTAACCATGATTTGGAGACAGACTCAGCAGATATTCAGAACTTACTATACACGGCAGCAACAGGTTAGAGCCTTAAAGACGGATATTGAACAAATAGAAGTTTCCACCTGATGGGAGGATCTGTGGAATTGGGGCTCGAACGTACAGATACACCCCTGGATTCAAATTATCTCCCATGCCCTAGTCATACTTCAGCTGATATTGATTATGTATTTAGCGCACTTGATATACCGCACCCAGAGGTCACAAAAAAGGCATTGGGGGAGTTTTAGTAGGTGGAGCAGGAATCTGGTAAGCCAGAGGTTCGGATTAAAGGACCAGATGATACAGATGGTCTGACCAGTACCCGTACCCTTTACGTGCCAAAACTGGATACCTGGCCAGTATCAATAGGCGGCGGTATGTAAAGGGGGTGAATAGACAACACCACTGTAGCTGGCTACCTTGGGCTAAGCCAAGGGCCAAAAGGGGGTCTGTTAGGGGGAAATAAAGGGATACAGTAATTATTAGGGGGAATATAGGGGTATAGTAAGAACTTATTGAAAGGGAATGAATTACTTAAAATCTCCAAGCACATTGGCAGTTAAAGGTTACCAGATGAACCTTGCATAGCCTTAAGGGCCTGCAAACAACAGAAAGGCCTTGGAGCCGGACTGTAGTCAGGGGATGGCAATAACAACTAAGATTAAGTGTGCTCTTCAACAGATAGGGGAAGGTCTCTGCCTGGGTGAAAACAAATAGGGACATACGGTGCATGTACTTATTACCAGAGATGTCTGTTTAATGTCGTGTTGACGAGATCAGAATCCGGAAACTGTTCTTGTACGTGACCAATAATGTATAAATATGTTGAATACTTGTACTTTAGCAGAGTACTGTCTTAAGCTGTATTGAGTTGGTGCTCCCCTTGCAATTGCTCGAATGGACGATCGTGACCTGTACCTGAGTCTCCTGTGGTCCGTTTGTCAAAGTCACCACATCAGTGGCGTAACAAAAAAATAAGCCATTTTCCAGATTACAGAGGCAAAAAGATTCACTCTCTTAAACAACCTTATGAAAGTCCATTGTTACATTTTTCGTGTGTATGTATGTGTGTATGTATTTGTGTGTGTGTGTGTGTGTGTGTGTGTGTGTGTATGTGTGTGTGCGTGCGTGTGTGTATGTATGTGTGTGTGCGTATGTGTGTGTGTGTGTGTGCGTGCGTGTGTGTATGTGTGTGTGTATGTGTGTGTGTGTATGTATGCGTGCGTGTGTGTGCATGCGTGTGTGTGCGTGTGTGTGCGTGTATGTATTTGTGTGCGTGTGTGTGTGTGTATGTATGTATGTGTGTGTGTGTGCGTGCGTGTATGTATGTGTGTGTGCGTGTGTGTATGTGTTGCAAATGTAGCCCAGAGGCTGAGAGCTCTGAGTCTCAATGGACCTTGGAGTGTCTGCGCTTGCCCAGACCGGTAGTGGGTTGCACATGCGAAATTCAGCATTTTAAGTTCTTTGAACGAGTATGGGCCCAGCGAGATTGTGTAGAAAAGGGAAAACGGCGCAAAAGCCCGTGCAAAAGCAGAGCATCATTGAAGACAAGTGTCCCAGGTAGGGGACAGGGAGAGGTCCCAAAGGGAGAGGGCACGGGGAGAGGTCCCAAAGAGGAGTCCCAGCCAGGGCACAGAGACAGGTCCAAGTTAAAATAAAGAAAAAGAAAGGAGTAGAGAAAGAGGCTCTGAACAGAAAAAGGGCTGCAGTTGGTACACTTTAAGTGATGAGGGCTCAGGAGAAGCCTTGGCAATGGATGAGGGCTCAGGAGAAGCCTTGGCAATGGATGAGGGCTCAGGAGAAGCCTTGGCAATGGAAGAGGGCTCTGAAGAAGCCTTGGTAATCTAAGAAGGCAACAGAAGGTTGGTGACTTCATGCTTCAGGCCATGGGGCGAAGATGCCCCTTTGGAGTAGTAGTATTCTGCTTGATGTGGTCGAAAAGATAAAGTTGTCCTTGTAAGTTAGTGCTTGACTGCAGACTGGGAGACAAGATTGAAACACTGCGAGATGAGCCGGCGTTGATGCCGTCCAGGTTTTAGCGAATTGGAAAGGATTCTAAGGTTAGATCTTCGAAAGTGAAGACTGGAATGCTTCATGAAAGAGGCAGTTTCATTGAGATTAGTTGACTCACAGTGTTTACTGGCATCTGTGTGGGTTGTTGAGAAATCCATGGGCTCTGTCTTGGTCGCAGCTGTCATTTATTGTGTGGTGTGTTCGACCATGTTTCGCCTGTTAATTCACATGTACCTCATATTAACTCTGAATGTTAGAGTATAAGATAGACATTGTAAATTGTTTTATCTTCCTGACCATGTATAGTAAAGTTTATTTTTGTTTGTTCAAAACCCATAGAATCATGTGGTTTTATTCTCTTAGTAAATAGCTAGAATCTCAAACTTTGTCTACTTTAAACTAAACATTATTGTTCCCTAAACGGATCGTACCAAAAACTTGGGGGTCTGGTCTATGATCGTAACAGAGTGTATATGGACAGAGAATATAACATTCTCAACTCTCCTTGTCTTAGCAGAACATTGTTTTAGATCCAGGAACTATACTCACATATTAGACTAAATATAAACTGGAGCATTAATGTACATCATCTGAGGCATTAATTTGGATACTGACATTGCCCTGGAGGTCACGTATTGTTACTCCATAATCAGATCATAATCCTGGATAGACCTTTGCGGAAGTAACAACTCTATCTTTTATTTTGTGCAACAATATTATGTGCATATTTAATCAATATGATTACTGAACTGAATTACCTTGACCAGACAGAATTTATCATTGGCAGGTACTTCTTTAGCAATGCATGTTGCTTCCTGCGTGTTGTTTATAATTTACTTACAGTTAAGCAACATGTGCTACTCTGCTTAAACATGCAGAATAAAGCTCTAACCTCGTTCATTGGGGTTTTTGAGATATTTGGGGGGTGGGAGAAGTGGGCAGTTGAAATGAACTTTTTGTTTAAATATTGGCCTATCAATAGTATAGTTTAGCATCCAATTAACCTAACTGAAGGAACATGGTTGAGTTGCTGACTATTCCTTTATTATGTGCCCTTGCTATAAGCTGTTAATTTTGCAGTGGAATTACTGTTATCTGTACAGATCAGCAATTTTTCTGTCACTGCCAATCTTATTCAGGTCACCAAGTTTATCTCAACACTGAAGTCCTTACTAACCATATGAAAACAGAAAATGCTGGAAAACTCAGCAGGTCTAGCAGCACCTGTGGAGAGAGAAACAGAGTTAATGTTTCAAGTCAGCTCTGAAGAAGAGACATACGGACTCGAAACATTAACTCTGTTTCTCTCTCCACAGGCGCTGCCAGACTTGCTGCGCTTTTGCGTTTTCCAGCATTTTCTGTTTTTATTTTGGATTTCCAGCATCCGCAGTATTTTGCTTTTATCCTTACTAACCATGTTTAATTCAGAGCTCCTGGGCTGAATTTTCATTTTAGCATTGGGGTGTTGGTGCATATAGATTGATGCAATTTAAATGGCAAATGGCAGCTATTATTGTAGTCACAGAGTTATTGAAGGATAGAAGAGAGAGGAGAGCAGCGAGGCAGCAGCACATCAGGTTCCCAGGCAAGGGCAGCCCCACAATTTTCAGATGCCGTCCCTATGGAATACTGATTGGGGTGGGGGGGTGAGGTGAGGTGAAAGGAAGATGTGTTTGGTGGTGGCATCATGCTGGAGTTGGCGGAAATGGCGGAGGATGATCCTTTGAATGCGGAGGCTGGTGGGTGATAAGTGAGGACAAGGGGGACCCTATCATGGTTCTGGGAGGAAGGGGAAGGGATGAGGACAGAGGTACGGGAGATGGGTCGGATATGATTGAGGGCCCTGTCAACCATCGTTGGGGGGATCCCTCAGTTAAGGAAAAAAGGAAGACATGTCAGAAGTGCCGTTTTGGAAGTTGGAAGGTGGCCTGATACAATGCCCTTACTTAGCAACTCCATTCATTTTTTTTTTCTTTAGTGAGGATAATCGAGTGTGCCAGCTAATGGACCCTTCATCATATGATCTTTGTCTACTTTGTTCATCGGACAAGATGGGCGGGATTTTCCGGCCCTGTCCGCCACCGGGATCCTCTGATCCTGGGGTAAGTCAATAGACTTTTGGCTGGGCCGCCAAATCTCCTGCAGTGGGCCCCACCATGACAGGGCCGGGAAATCTAGGCCTATATTGGTCTGTTGTCATCTCCTGCTGGCTTTACTTCAAAAATTCACAAATGAAACATTTACATAGAAAAATGCTTTGTTAACAATTGATTTTCTAGACTCTTAACAATAATTAATTCCTATTATCTGAAATGCCTATTTAATCAGCCCTGATGTAACGGAATCTTAAATACTGTATCAGTATTTTGTTTCTCCCCAGTTTGCTTCATTCTGCTCTCCCTGAATTTATTATCTGCTTGTGAGGGAAGGATTGCATTACACTTAAGCGTAAGACAAATGATTAATAATTTATGAATAATCACAGATTTATTTTGCTTTTCTTCCAGCCCTAGGCCACCAATTCCTCTGTCTCTCTTGTTGTCAGATGATGAAGCTGCACTTATAATTCAGTCTTTCTGGAGAGGTTACCAGGTAATATGCTGTTCCTTATATTGTTTAATCTTTAACCTTCAGATTTTTTTTTAAAGTAGATTTGCTTTCCTCGGGCCAGAATTTTTAGCTCGTTGGGCGGGCACGTGCCTGACCCGACCGAACGTAAAATGACACGCGATGATTTCGGGCGAGCGTCCTGATGTCATCACACACTCGCACGATATTTCGGTCGGTGGGCATGCTGCCAATTATTAAAAGGCCTATTAAGGCCGTTATAGTTATAGGGCAACGTTTTCCCCCCCGTCGGGGTGGGGGGGGTTGTGCAGGAGCAGGCGGATTCCCGATCGGCTCCCCCGGCTGGGGGCGTGCCGCCATTTTACGTGAACAGGCCAATTAAGGCCCGCCCAGCGTGACGTCCGACCAGAAGCGCTGTGCGCTCCGTGTGTGGGCTGGGTGGGGGATTCCCTGAGCAGGTCTGTGCACTCTTTCACGCATGCGCGCGGAAGAGCCCACAGATCTCCCTGAGGCAAAGTGCTGTCTCAGGGAGATCGGTTGAGCTTTTAAAAATTTATTAAAGGTATGAAGACATTTTCCTGACGTGTCCCCTCATCTGACACTATCACATGAGCTGGGACATGTCCATTACTTTTATTTAAAAATTTTCCGAACATTTAAAATCCCCCATGAAACCTCATCCTGCCAGTGGATGAGGTTTCACGCTTTTTCAGAAGGCCGCCTGGGCTCTTCACCTACCTGCCAACCATAAGTTTGGACAGGCAGCCCTGACAACGACCTCAATTAGGTAACTAACAGGCCTTAATAGGCCTTTGACAGTTTGGCGGGCGTGCAGCCAAATCGGCTGCATGCCTGCTGAACTGAAAATCTAGATGACGCGGGATGATGTTGGGAAGCATGCCCGACGTCAGCCCGCGTCATTTTACACGGCATGTGGGTCCCACCCCTGCACACCAACCAGGAAATCCTGCCCATAATGAAAAGAAATTGAAAGAAATTTGTTGCTGCCTGCCCAACCTTACAGTTGGCAGACGGGCGAAAAGGCCAAGTGGCCTTTACATTATTAAGGAAACCTCATTCCTCCTGTGTCAGCTCTGTGCCTCAGGAAGCTTTTCCAGTGCGCGTATGCGTGAATGCACTCTTGCCCTCCTCCCCCACCCACACAGGCAGCACTGAGCACTGCCGTGCAAAACTCACACTGGGTCGGCCTTAAATGGCCCGCCAGTGTGAAATCACGATCCGGCTTCAGGGCACTCGGAGTCATCCCCGCCAATGCTTTGGATGGCGGGAGGTGAGCCCCAGCAATCCGAAAAATTCAGGCCTTAGAACCTGGTCATTATCTTATTGCTGTTTGTGGACCTTCGCCGTGTGCAAATTGGATGCCTTGTTGCCTCTGTTCCTACAGTGACTGCACTTCAAAAAGTACTAATAAGATATAAAGCCCTTTGGGATACTTCAAATACTACCCATAGAATACTCTTGTGGTAACTGATTCCATAGTTTGCAGGGTGTGGGTCGTGTCGGTATTTTTAAAATTGTGTTTAAAATTAAACTTCCTTATAATCTGTAATTGTTATATCGGTGTTTAGCTCAAGTGTCTACCAGTGTAAATCAAATTACTTAAAAATGAAACAAAATAAAAGATGAAAAAGATATTGAATTGCTACTAGACTTGTCACTATACTGATTTAGTGACTGAATCTATTATTAGCAAAGCAAACATAATGGTGGGCAATATGGATAAATCAGTGTAGTTAGGAAGTTTAGGATGATGTACTAAATTGTTCAGAACTATCATTGCAGCACTATTTGAGCTCTGCATTCAGTTTGGATACAGAGGTATAAAGGATGCAATTGGGGCCAGTTTGAAGCAGAGTGGAGCTATTATACTGAATTAGTGTTGACTTATGAAGACAAAGAGGAGAAACTTGGGGAGAATCATAATATAAATCTATAAGCCTATAAATCTATAATGGTAAGGAAAAAGTTAATTTGGAGAACTACTTCAAATTAAAACAGGACAAAGTGACAGATTTAAACTGAAGATAGGCAAATATAGGGCTAATTTTGGGAAGTTATTCACACATAGTGATGAATACTAGATAGGCTGGGGTTGTTTTACTTAGAGCAGAGAAGGCTGAGGGGGGACCTGATTGAGGTGTACAAAATTATGAGGGGCATAGATAGTGTAGATAGGAGGAAATTTTTCCCCTTAGTGGAGGGGTCAATAAGCAGGGGGTTGGGGGGGGCATAGATTTAAGGTAAGGGGCAGGAGTTTAGGGAGGATTTGAGAAAAAAAAATTTCACCCAGAGGGTGGGGGTGTATCTGGAACTCACTGTATGAAAGGGTGGTAGAGGCGGGGATCCTCACAACATTTAAGAAGTAAAATGAACAAGATGAACATTTGAAATGCCACAGCATACAAGGCTACGGGTCAAGTGCTGGAAAATGGGATTAGAATAGATAGGAGCTTGATGACCAGCATGCACACGATGGGCCGATGGGCCTCTTCCCATGCTGTAAAACTCTAGGAATCTATGACTAATACCTGAAGTGGACTTCAAGGTATTTAATGAAAGTGATACAGGTAATTAAGAACCAGATACCATCTAAGCACATACTCATCATCATTCTATGGAGTAAGTTTTACCAGCTTTAATCATTGGATGATTTGATGCTTTATTTGCCTGGGGCATTTGGATTGGATAAATTCTCTGTCCTTAATTTGGAAGGAAATCATAACACTATGAACTGAGACAAAAATAGGGTCATTAACATCAATGCAAGAGAGCCAAAACTAAAGCTTCACAATTTATGTAAACAAGCACCCTTAGACATAATTTTTATTTTACCTAAGGGAGAAATAGGTGTACATCAGGACAAGTAAACGTGAGGCAGATAACTATTTCATTAGCTTCAAATGACTTTCTGTAAATTCCTTGTTTTTAATGAAAGAAAAAAGATTGTTCTTTTAGCTCCTTTGCATATCGTTAAAACCAGATTGAAACAAGATTCCCCATTATTTTGTCTATGTTTAGCGAGAGAAAGTAGCAAGGTAGGCTGATAATAAGAAAGGTATGGTATCATTAGATCTGTAATGTTTTCACCCTGAAATTAACTCTAGTTAACGAACAAAGATGCATGAAGGTCACACACTTGCATACAGGCAAAGATTAGCCCAAGTTCACTTTATTTTTAAAGCCTAGATTTTAACACCTGTATTAACTATACAAGTTTAAAAATATAAAGCAAATATACAAAACTACTCAAAGGCTACACACATACACAAAGGCAAAATCTTCCTGAAAAGGCAGTGGAAGCAGAATCTTTGAATATTTTTAAGGCAGGGATGGATAGATTCTTGGCAAGCAGGGGGTGATAGGTTATCGGGAGTAGACGGGATGCATATTTAAGGTTACTATCAGATCAGCCATTGTCTTATTAAATGGCAGAGCAGGCTTGAGGGGCTGAATGGCCTACTCCTCCTTGTTCATATCTTCATATCATTCTGAACAAACCTTAAATTAAAAATGTGAAAAATATTAACCATCATTTATTTTCATGTGAAGATAGAACAAAAGTTAGGCTTTTTAGTTTCTTGTCTTTAATAGAAAGAAAGAAAATATTTGGTGTAAATATGAATAATTCTTCTTCTCCGGGGAGCATCCTTGATTATTTGAGGGTTGCTGATTTTGCTGTGGGGCAGGGTGAGGAGGCAGGCCCCAAGTTTACTTCATGCTGTTGGTGTTATTCTGAAACACATGCTATCTAGGTAACTGAGCTCACTGTCCCCCAGCCATGAATAATTAGGATAATTTTATTGTTTTCTCAGAGCAAATATTTAACTATTTATTCATCAATCACAAATTTTGCAGTGGGAATGATCTGAATGACTTACACATCAAATGTGCTATTTTCCAGTAGGAGATCATGTGGAGCTGATCATATTACATTTAAAAAATCTTGGTCTGCTTAAAATAAGTTAAACATTAACCAGATTGAATCAATATTTCAGTCTTGATGAGGAAATTGGAATTTGAATCTCAGACTCAACATATTTTTGCATTTGGGCTTCTCCATGTTGCTCAAATGCATCTCCAAATAACCAAATGAATGGACTGGATTTTACTGTGTGCTGTAGTCCCTGACCCCACTAAAACAACGGGAGCGGGGGAGTGGGGGAGTCAGCCTATAATCCTGGCGGCTACCCCACAGCAATTTAACGCTGGGACCAGCATTAATTTCTTTAAGGTGAGACATCTGCCCCTTTCTCGGGAGGATGGCCAGCAGCTCTGTAGGCCCAGCCAGGAGCGATGGCCACTGCTGGGACTATAGCCATTTTGACCATGCCGAAGAGCCCAGGTAAGTCCAGGGTCAGGGGTCTTGGTGAGAGTGTTGGGGGACCAGGTTCAAGAGGCCATGGGCAGGGAAGGGATTTGACCTGGTGGGGGCGGGCTGTCTCTGCTGGGACCTGGGGATCCCACAAAGGAGGGGCTTCCACCTGCTCGACAGTAGACCGCGCAGCTAAAGCTGCCGTATAACGTACCATAGGCCGCTCAGCGTGGGCCACATCATAGCTAAATTAATTAATTGGCAACTTAGTGGCCTCAGTAAGCCCAAAGGTGGGCAGGCCGCTCGATATCCTCCAAACCTCTTCCCCTCCCTGTAAAACTTCAGGCAGGTCGGGGGGTGGGGAGTGCAGGAAGGTGGCAGGAAGGTCACCCAATGTTTGTTGATAAATAAAGGAGTCAAGGGGGCAGACAGGAAAGTGGGGCTGAGACTAAGATCAGATCAGCCATGGAATGGTGGGATGGAAGGGCTGAATGGTCTACTCCTGCTCCTATGTCCTATGTTCCTATCTCTGCAACCACTTCTTTTAAGACCCTAGGATGCAGCCCATCAGGCCCTGGGAACTTATCAGCCTTTAGGTCCAATAGTTTTCCCAGTACCTTTTCCCTGGTGATGGTGACTGTTTTAAGTTTTTCCCTTCCTTTCACCCCTTGATTTTTGAGTATCTTTGGGAAGTTTTCTAAGTCTTCCACAGTGAAGACAAACATAAAATACCTGGTCAACGCCTCCACCATTTCCTTGTTTTCCATTAACTCCCCAGAATCACTCTCTAGAGGACCAAAACTAACTTTAGTTACACTTTTCCTATTTAAATACTTGTAGAAACTCTTAGTATTTATTTTTATATTCCTAGCTAGCTATCTCTCATAACATCTTCAGCTGCTTCGTCAATGACCTTTCTTCCATCATAAGGTCAGAAGTGGGGACGTTCACTGATGATTGCACAATATTCAACACCATTCGCAACTCCTCAGATACTGAAGCAGTCCATGTCCAAATGCAGCAAGACCAGGACAATATCCAGGCTTGGGCTGACAAGTGGCAAGTAACATCACGCCACACAAGTGCCAGGCAAGGATCATCTCCAGCAAGAAAGAATCCAACCATCACCCCTTGGTGTTCAATGGCATTACCATCACTGAATCCCCCACTATCAACATCCTGGGGGTTACCATTGACCAGAAACTGAACTGGATTAGCCATATAAATACTGTGGCTACAAGAGCAGGTCAGAGGCTAGTAATCGTGCGATGAGTAACTCACCTCCTGACTCCCCAAAGCCTGTCCACCATGTACAAGGCACAAGTCAGGATTGTGATGGAATACTCTCCACTTGCCTGGATGAGTGCAGCTCCCATAACACTCAAGAAGCTTGACACCATCCAGGACAAAGCAGCCCGCTTGATTGGCACCACATCCACAAACATTCACTCCCTCCACCACCGATGCACAGTAGCAGCAGTGTGTACCATCTACAAGATGCACTGCAGGAATTCCCCAAGGCTCCTTCGACAGCACCTTCCAAACTCACGACCGCTACCACCTAGAAGGACAAGGGCAGCAGATAGATGGGAACACCACCACCTGGAAGTTCCGCTCCAAATCACTCACCACTCATCCTGACTTGGAAACATATCGCCGTTCCTTCACTGTCGCTGGGTCAAAATCCTGGAACTCTATTCCTAACAGCACTGTGGGTGTACCTACACCACATGGATTGCAGTGGTTCAAGAAGGCAGCTCACCACCACCTTCTCAAGGGGAACTAGGGATGGGCAATAAATGCTGGTCCAGCCAGCGAAGCCCACATCCCTTGAATGAATATTAAAAAAAACTACTTTCTCTCCTTTTTTTAGTCATTCTTTGCTGGTTCATAAAATCGCACATTCTAAAAAGCTAACTATCTTGCTGACATGCCTTAACTGTATTTTTGAATGAACATTTTTAATACATTAAAAATAGAATGTTATTATGCATGATTGTTAAGGCAACATTAGTGTCCAGTGATACTGACTGCCACTAATGTTTAAACAGAGAACATAATTGCAATTAAATTGTCATTGTTAGGAAAGAACAGTTTAATAACTCCAGTTTATTTATTATATATATTAGGAAAAGCAGAGAAATGAAATGTGACATGTTTTAGTTGTAAATAAAATGTACACAAAATAAGTGGAAATGTACAAATAATTTAAGCAATGCAGTAAGTCATAGAATACAGTGTGTGAAACATAATAAAAAACAGGCTGCTTAAAATGAAAATCATGTACAAGAGTGAACAATACAGAGTGATACAGAATGCATGGCTGTGTCTTTAGGGCAGCTTGAAACTAACCTAAGTCTGGCAGTCTCCCTGTTCAGAGTATTACATAACCGGACTGTGACATTGAAGTAACTGCAGTGTACTGAATGTCCTTTCTGCATTGAGCTTTCTGTTTGAACTTCACCTGAGGGTCTTTACAATTTATCCTGTTTCAATTCTCAGGGGTTGTGTTTTTATCAAAGGGATTTTTGAAGTCAAATATTGTGTTTCACAAATTGTTATCTTTGGGAAAAAAAGCAGTCACTTTCCAAGATTCATAAATTGTCTTAAATTAAAACTTGATGTATAACATTTACATTTTGTTAAAGATTAGACATTAGAGCAGATTTCCTTGGCCCTAGACGCAAAGTCAATTGGAAATATGGGCAGAGATCCACAATGCATTATCTATGCTCCGATAGCATTCCCACAAGCTTGGCCCCATGAGTGGCCAATGCCCATCTAGTGCTGTCCCTTAGGAAAGTGCACTGATGTAAATTCAGATTTTTTTTGTTTGTATAGGATATTACAGGAAGCTGTGCTCCAGCAGTGCCAGTTCGATGGTTGGTTGTATAGGATATTGTATTATTATAGTTAGTTGTATAGGATATTATAGTTGTATAGGATATTACAGGAAGCTGTGCTCCAGCAGTGCCAGTTGCCTTCACAAAAAAAAGGCTTTTGTGAAAAGTTAAAGTTGTTAGTCCTGAGGTCTGAGTTATGTGTAAGTGGTCCAGGTGATTGAGCTCTGATTTTTCTCTCCTCAGAAGAAATGCTGAGCCTCCATCCAATGACCGTTCAACACCTCATAGAACCATAGAACCGTAGAACACTACAGCACAGAAAACAGGCCATTCGGCCCTTCTAGTCTGTGCCGAAATATTATTCCGCTAATCCCATTGACCTGCACACAGTCCATAGCCCTCCAGACCTCTCCCGTCCATGTATCTATCCAATTTATTCTTAAAACTTAAGAGTAAGCCCGCATTTACCACGTCAGATAGCAGCTCGTTCCACACTCTCACCACTCTCTGAGTGAAGAAGTTCCCCCTAATGTTCCCCCTAAACCTTTCCCCTTTCACCCTAAAGCCATGTCCTCTCGTGTTTATCTCTCCTAATCTAAGTGGAAAGAGCCCACTCGCATTTACTCTGTCTATACCCCTCATAATTTTGTAAACTTCTATCAAATCTCCCCTCATCCTTCTACACTCCAAGGAATAAAGTCCTAACCTGTTTAACCTTTCCCTGTAACTCAACTCCTGAAGACCCGGCAACATCCTAGTAAATCTTCTCTGCACTCTTTCAATCTTACTGATATCCTTCCTGTATTCATGATTATTTTACCAATCTGTAAAATAGCCCATTTAGAATACCACACCATTGTGCTGCCTCTTACATCATATTTGAAAATAACGTTGCACATCAGGGATCGAATACTGAATTAAAAACAGAAATTGCTGGAAAAACTCTGCAGGTCTGGCTGCATTTGTGGAAAGAGAAACCAAATTAACATTTTGAGTCCGTACCTTCATTTTTGTCTACTTCGTTTATAAGCCATTATTTGGGCAATTGGCTTTGTTTCTTACATTAATAGATGGCTGAATATTCACTGGAATTAATTGTGCTCATTATCATGGGTATAAGACATCATTGGAACCTGAGGAGGCCCCTCGAGCAGGCCATTCAGTCCCTTGAGTTTGTTCTACCATTCAGTTAGATCATAGCTGATTTATGTCCTAACTCCATTTAACAGCCTTCGTTCTGTAACCCTTAATACCTTTTCCAAAAAAAAACTTACAGCTGAAGATTGAGCTATGAAATGACTCTCCTCTTGAGGACCTCCCATCTCGCCATTGCCACTGCCTGATGTGATGGCAGCCTCGTGATCTCCAATGTTTCCTACTTCATTGGGGTCAGAGTGTGGAGCTTCAGCACACCTCCAGCCATCCAAGACATTTCCCTGGAATTATGTGCTCTCTTTTCCTACAGGATGGAGAGGGAAAGATTTATGAGTAGGCTGCCCTCACTCACCTATTTCAGTATAACATCCACATGAAATGCTGTGCTCCTCAGTAATGCTCCCTGGCGGAGCAGACCATTGGGGTGCCTGGACCGGTCTGGTGGAGCCCTGCTATACAGTCCACAGAGGGTGTCACGCATCTTCGTTGTCTGCTGTGCCCTTTACAATCTGGCGCACCAACGGGGAGAGGAGCTGGCTGAGGAGGAGATGGAGGAGCTGCACATCTCCTCCGATGAGGAGGATGCTGATGGGGATGAGGGTGAGGAGGTCCTCGGAGGCGACGATGACGGGGAGGAGGCCCTTGCACTGGCTAGACAAGGCAGGCGTGCTCGGGAGGCCCTCATAGCTGCTAGATTTGCGGAGGATGATAATGACATGCAGTGAAGTGACCCCCATAGATCCTCATCTGAGAACATTTGACTCTAGTCTGGCTTATGGCAGCGCCAATACCCTCTGTGAGAATGCTCCTGTCATGGAAACACAGTGGAGGCCTTAATAGTCACTCGATTGCCGGAAGAGGATGATGATGAAATGCAGTGAGGACACTCCATAAATCTTCACATAGCCTCTGAGAATGTTTGACTCCTGTGTGGCTGAGGGCGTTCCATGATCAAGGTCATATCAGAGAGACGCGGGGAGGCGCTGGTGTAGTTGTATTGTCGCTAGACTAGTAATCCAGAGACCCAGGGCAATGCTCTGGGGACCCAGGTTCGAATCCCACCACAACAGATGGTGGAATTTAAATTCAATGAAAATCTAGAAATAAAAGTCTAATGTTGACCATGAAACCACTGTCAATTGTTGAACCCTTCTGGTTCACTAATGTCCTTTAAGGAAGGAAATCTGCTGTCCTTACCTGGGTCTGACTCCAGACCCACAGCAATGTGGTTGACTCTTAACTGCCCTCTGAAGAAGGGCAATTAGGGATGGGCAATAAATGCTGGCTTAGCCAGTGATGCCCACATCCCATGAATGAAAAAAAAACGCAGCCATGAAACTTTCAAAGTTCTGATGCTTTGTCCGCTTTCAGCACCTGACAGCTCTTCAGGAGCTAGAGCACAGTGTCACCGGTCACAGATGCTGGTGTGGTGGGGGCCAGCCCCCCACCTTTAAAGGTTCTGAGAGCACACAGAGAGTATGAGAGAACTCTGTCGCACCTGCCCACTACATTCTGGCAGCAATGACCAGCACTGCCAAGGCGCAGGCATCAGTAATGTTTCCAGGGAGTGCAAGGACCAACACTTTGATCTGAAGGCTGCACAGAGCACAGGCAAGAGGCCCTGGACTTAGGCACCTTTATCTTGTGCAGAAAGGTTTCACATCTGAGTGACAAGAACGCTGCTCATCAGAACAAGGAGCCACAGGCAGAGAGACATTCTTTGGAGTTTATTGGCAATGGTGAACAGTCTGTACAAGTGATTAACACCCGTGCCCAGGCTGTGCAACTAATTCTCCTTAACTTTCCTAACTCTGCTGCTACATCTTGGTGCTCCCTGGACATCCACAGCGGAGGTGGAGGCAGCCTGCTGACTGCGATACCCTGTCTGTGATGACTTTGGCGGACGTCCGCTGGAGGGCCGAGACTTGGAGAGCCCCAGCCTGCTTTCGGGGTCCTGCTGTGTGGCAGTGGCCCCCTCCTCGGCCTGTGGAGCTGGAGCTGCTGAGGTCACAAGAAGAGGGGAGTCGGATTGGCCGGACATGCCCGGAGTCACTTGGATGGATGGACTCGGAGTGTGCATCTGTTGAATCTCCTCCTTATGAGTGCCCGAGGGTCTCTGGCTGACTCCTTGAGGAGCTGGGGTAGCTGGAGTAAGATCGAGCTGCCTGGCACCCCTCTCGCTTACACGCTGTTGGAGGCTAACTATGGCATCAGTGATGGAGTTGAGCCCGCACAGCAGTGCAGGAGCAAAGTCCTGGACCAAGGTCTCCATGGTGGCCACCATCCTACCAGTGTTGACCTCGGTGCGTTGGCAATGCCGGCGCTATCACCTCAGCCTGAAGGTGGACAGACTCCTTCATCGTGCCTTGCAATCTGAGGAGTGCAGCGGACATCCCTTCCTGATGTTCCTGAGTTTGCCTTTGCATCTGCAGCATCTGTCACATGACCGAGTCCGGAAGCTGCTCATCTGACTCAGACTCAGCAAATTTCTGGCCTCCAGCAGCCCTCCGAGTGCCAGGGACCTTGGAAGCCCCTGTAGCCGCCTGCTGTGGATCAGACTGTGCAACGTGCTCACCAGATTGTGACCCTGAGGCTACTCTAAAGCTAGGTCCCACCGAGGTGTGTGTCTCTGCGCTGGTAGGGGGTGTGGGTGAGCGCTGTGACAGGACTTCAGGGAGGGTGCCTTCAGATTCCCCTCCAGAGGTTTCTTCGGGGCTTGATTGGAGGCCCTGAGTCTTGGAGTCTGCCGGGTGTTTGCAGATGTGCCTGTAAAAATTAGAGGAGATAATTAGTGCATGGCAGTGGCCTGTGAAAGAGGACACATCACTCACAGCATTGTTGTCTGATGGATGTTGCACTGCTGGATCCTCACTTGGTAGATCAGCGTCCACCTCACCATCAGCACAGGACCGGTCCAGATCATGGCCAGCCAGCTGAATGGTTCTGTTTTCAAAGTCTGTGAGGACCTTGATTTCGGGCATTCCGCCACCAGTCTGTGACCTCTCTCTCTCGTGTGCCAGTTTGTCCTGCATGGTTAGAGATGGAGAAAGAGTAAACAAGATGCCTGCCAGGCCAGATGATAAGCATGCCTGGTCTGTGTGGGTGGTGAATGGTGCCATGGACGGGATGAGGACAATGAGGGTGAGTGTGAGAGAGTCAATGGTGCTGTCCCTTGAACTGGCAGTGAATGAGGGCCCTGTGGATGTGTGATGGGTTTGTGAGTGTGAGAGCTGAGAGCGATGAGAAGAATGATTTACCCTGGCGGAACGAAGGAGATCATTCATCCTCTTGCGGCACTGGGTGGCTGTCCTTTTCTGAAGGGCGTTGGCGCTGACCACCCCTGCCACCGCCTCCCAAACTGGATTGGTCAGGTTGCTGCCCACCCTGTGGCCAGAGCGGGGGTACAGTACATCCCAACCAGCAGTTGCTTGAGCGACTGTTGTTGAAGTCGGAGGCTGCAGCCTTTTTTCCTTTGCTGGCCATGTCTTCCGTGCAGCAGTGGTGAGCTGGAAACAATGACCACTGTGCTTTCGGATGGAGGTGTGTTTGGGACGCTACAGCATGAAAACCCGCTATTGTGGCCGGTGGGTAAAACGTTATTTTACCCGCCCACCACCGCACTTAGTGCAAATCTGGGAAAATTCCGCCCATTGTAAACAAAAGGCATTAAGGATATGGGGCAGAAGTGGGTATATGGAGTTAGGTTGCAAATCAGCCATGATCGCATTGAATGATGGAACAGGCTTGAGGAGTTAAATGGCCTCTTCCTGTTCCTGTAATGTGCTACATCTTCTTCTATTGAAGAATATGTTCTAAATTGAAACAGCGTTAAAAACACAAAGCAACAGAACATCAGAGCTGTTTTAATCAGTTTTGTTTCATATAGCCCTGAAAAAAGACAGTTGATGTTGGATAAAAAGTACTTGAACTAATTTTCCCCTGTATCTGATTGTGTTGTTGCAGGTTCGCTGTGATCCAGAAATACAAGAGCTGCGGCAGTGGCAAAAAGAACTGAGAGAAGAAAAAAGAGGTTTTAAGGAAAAAGTAATTACATTTTGGGCTGAACAAGAATCTAAAGGTAACATGAGCTTTTATCAAGACTTGAATTAAATCATTGTATAAGATACCCTTAACAGATTTTCAGAAGGTAATATTCTAAGACAAATCTGCAATGAAATGATCAGTCCATCAGTTTGTCTGGCAACGCTAATTAGTCCCAGTCAAACTGGGTCAGTTAGTCACTGTTGCATAGTGCTTTTCAGTTGAAAATAACTGGACTAATAATCCAGAAACCTGGACTAATCTTCCAGAAACAAGAGTTCAAATCTTACCCCGGCAGCTGGGGGAGGTAACTCAATTAATAAATAAAACTGGAATAAAAAGCTAGCCTCGGTAATAGTGACCATGTAACTACCTGATTGTTGTAAAAAGCTATCTGGTTCATTAATGTCCTTCAGTGAAGGAAATCTACAGTCCTTATCAGGTCTGGCCTTCATGTGACTCCGAGACCCATAGCAATGCGTTGGACTCAACTGCCCTCTGAAATGGCCTAGTAAGTCACTCAGTTGTATCAAACTGTTAATAAAAGAACATAAGAACTAGGAGCAGGAGTAGGCAATTCAGCCCCTCGAGTCTGCCCCGCCATTCATTACGATCATGGCTGATCTCATTTTGGCCTCAACTCCAATTTCCCGCCCTCTCCCCATAACCTTTCAACCCATTACTAGTTAAAAATCTGTCTATCTCTTCCTTAAATTCATTCAGCGTCCCGGCATCCACTGCACTCTGAGGTAGTGAATTCCACAGATTCACGACCCTTTGAGAAAAGTAATTCCTCCTCATCTCTGATTTAAATCTACCACCCCTTAGCCTAAAACTATGGCTTCTCATTCTAGAATGCCCCAGAAGGGGAAACATCTGCTCCACGTCTACTTTGTCTATCCCCTTTAGCATCTTATATACCTCAATTAGATCACCTCTCATCCTTCTAATCTCTAGCGAGTATAGGCCTAAACTGCTCAATCTCTCCTCATAAGGCAAGCCCCGCATCTCTGGAATCGATCTAGTGAACCTCCTCTGAACCGCCTCCAGTGCAACTACATCCTTCCTCAAGTAAGGGGACCAAAACTGTGCACATACTCCAGGTGCGGTCTCACCAATGCCTTGTACAGTTGCAACAACACTTCCCTATTTTTATAATCTATTCCTTTAGCAATAAATGCCAAAATTCCACTTGCCTTCCTTATTACCTGCTGTACCTGCATACTAGCTTTCAGCGATTCATGCACGAGGACACCCAGATCCCCCTGCACTGAAGCGTTGTAAAGTTTCTCTCCATTTAAATAATAAGTCGCCTTTTTATTCTTCCGACCAAAATGGATAACCTCACACTTATCCACGTTAAACTCCCTCTGCCAAATTTTGGCCCATTCACCTAACCTGTCCATATCCATTTGTAAATTTCTTATTTCTTCCTTTGCTACCTTGCAATCCACAGGTACCATTCTAGCAATTAGGGAATTCTAGAAGATCAAAACCAATGCATCCAATAGCTCTGCAGCCATCTCTTTTAAAATCTCAAGATGTAGGCCATCAGGTCCAAGGGATCTGTTGGCTCTCAGTCCTATTAATTTCTCCAGTATTTCCTTTACAAATACTAATCTCTTTAAGTTCCTTATTCTCAATAGATCCTTGGTTGTGTCTTCTACCTTGAAGGCAGATGCAAAGTATTTGCCTCTGCCATTTTCTTATTCCCCATCACAATTTCTCTTCTCAGTGCCCATAAGGGACTCACACTTACTTTTGCTAATCTCTTCCTTTTACATATCTATGGAACATTTTACGTGGTTGGGATCTGGAATGCACTGCCTCAGGGTGATGGAGGCAGGATCAATTGAGGCTTTCAGGAGGGAAATAGATCGTTATCTGAAAAGGAAATAATTTGCAGGGCTACAGGGAAAAGGCAGGGGAGTGGCACAAGGGGAATTGCTCCTTCAAAGAACCAGCACAGGCATAACTGGATGAATGGCCCCCTTCAGTGTTGTAACCATTCTATGTTTCTATTCTATAAAAGTTTTTAATTATTTACTAGTTTACTCTCCTATTTTCTATTTATTAATTTCTTGCTCAACCTATAGCTGAATTCTAAAATCTTTCCAATCCCCAGCCTTACTGTTCTTGGAACCTTAGAACCATAGAAAAGTTACGGTGCAGAAAGAGGCCATTCAGTCCATCGTGTCTGCTCCGACCAAAAATAGAGAAGAAAAGAAACTAGCCGCTTATGTTTAATCCTATTTCCCAGCACCTGGTCCGTAGCTTTGCAGGTTACAGCACTTCAGGTGCAGTTCCAGGTACCCTTTAAATGAATGAAAGGTTTCAGCCTCAACCACCAATTTAGTCAGTGCCCAACACCATCTGGGTTAAAACGTTTTTTCTCATGTCCCATCCAATCCTTCTACCAATCATCTTCCCAAGGGCAATTAGGGATGGGCAATAAATGCTGGCCTAGCCAGCAACACCCACATCCCATAAACGAATTTTAAAAAATGCCCCCTAGAATTTGACCCCTCAGCTAGGGGAAAGAGGTCTTTCCTGTCTGCCCTATCTAGGCCCCTCATAATTTTGTACACCTCAATTAGGTCACCCCTCAGCCTCCTCTGTTCTAAGGAAAACAATCCTAGCCTCTCCAATCTCTCCTCATAGCTGCAATTTTCAAGACCTGGCAACATTCTTGTAAATCGCCTCTGTACTCTCTCCAAAGCAATTATGTCCTTCCTGTGATGTGGTGACCAGAACTGTACATAAATTCCAGCTGTGGCCTAACCAGCGGTTTATACAGTTCCATCATTACATCCCTGTCTTTGTATTCAATATCTCCACCAATAAAGGAAAGCATTCCATAACATGCAGTCCAAGGCCTCTCACTTCCTCAACCCCTCTCAATATCCTCCCATTTATTGAGTATCCCCTTGCTTTGTTTGCCCTCCCCAAATGCATTACTTCACACTTTTCCGGATTGAATTCCATTTGCCACTTTTCCACCCACAACCAAACCATTGATATTATTCTGGAGACAAGCTATCCTCTTCACTATCAATTATGTGGCCAATTTTTGTGTCATCTGCAAATTTCCCGATCACACCTCCCACATTTATAAGTATGATGTGATGCACTTGGGCAGGACAAACAAGGCACAGGAATACATGATGAATGGTAGGACTCTGGGAAGTACCGAGGATCAGAGGGACCTTGGTGTACATGTCCACCGATCTCTTAAGGTAGCGGGACAGGTAGATAAGGTGGTTAAGAACACATATGGGATACTTGCTTTTATTAGCCGAGGCATAGAATATAAGAGCAGGGAGGTTATGCTGGAACTGTATAAAATGCTGGTTAGGCCACAGCTAGAGTATTGCATGCAGTTCTGGAATCTGCATTATAGGAAGGATGTGATTGCACTAGAGAGAGTGCAGAGGAGATTTACCAGGATGTTGCCTGGGCTGGAGAGTTTTAGTTATGAGGAGAGATTGGATAGACTGGGGTTATTTTCCCTGGAGCAGAGGAGATTGAGGGGGAACATGATTGAGGTGTATAAAATTATGAGGGGCATAAATAGGGTAGACAGGAAGGAACTTTTCACCTTGGTGGAGGGATCAATAACCAGGGGGCATAGATTTAAGGTAAGGGGCAGAAGGTTTAGAGGGGATGTGAGGAAGAATTTTTTCACCCAGAGGGTGGTGGGAATCTGGAACTCACTGCCTGAAAGTGTGGTAGAGGCAGAAACCCTCATAATATTTAAGAAGTATTTGGATGTGCACTTGCGATGCCATGGCATACAAGGATAGTTAGGTACTTGTTTGACTAGCACAGACTCGATGGGCCGAAGGGCGTTTTTCTGTGCTGTAGACCTGTATGTCATTTAAGTCCAAATCATTAAAATATACAACAAACAGCGAGGGCGCTAACACTTGACAACATTATAAGCCTCTTCCTTTAATCTATTGCTAATTTCTCTCTCGTTAGCCACCGTTTGACCATTTTTCCCATGAGTTTTTCATTTCTTTTTCTTCAGTAGTATTCATCCAGTGTAGGATGTAGCCCTCATGAAAATGCTTTTAATTTCCTGGATGGCTGTCGGTGAGAATCCTTTAGTGTGATTGGCTGCTCGGACAGCTTGATGACATCATTGCAGCTTGTCACTGGGAATCCCTAATAAAGAACGCTACAAGAATACAAGGGGTAGGAGCAGGAGTGGACCATACAGTCTGTCAAGCCTGCTCTGCCATTCAATATGATCTCTGATTGCTGATCTCAATATGGCTGATCTTGGGCTTCAACTCCACTTTCTCACACACTCCCCATATCCCTTAATTCCCTGAGTCAATAAAAATCTGCTTATCCCAGCCTTAAAAATAATAAACAATAGGGCATCCACAACCCTTTGGGGTAGAGAATGCCAAAAATTCATAGTCCTTTGAGTGAACAAATTTCTCCTCAATTCAGTCCTGAGTGCATGGCCCTTTCCTGAGCCTGTATCCCCATGTTTTAGATTCCCCAGCCTGCACAACCTCTCAGTATCTACCCTGTCTTTCAAGCCCCTTCAGAATCTTGTACGTTTTAATGAGATCACCTCTCATTCTTCTAAACTCCATCTACAATTAATTGCATGTTGAGGGGTAAAGTTCTCTCCACAGAAATTGCTAGAGCTCTCAGCACAGTTTTCTTGCAGGCCATCGGGGAGCACCTTTGCATTGCCACAAAGTCCAGGCCATTATTTGATCCAGAAAGAAAAGTACAAGGTTCTTAAGAGGCAGCTATACAGGCATCTGTAGATTGGCTTCACAGAGAATTAATGGGTAAATCATCCACCAGCAACATCATAAAACACAACAGAGATATGTTAAATCAGAAATGCAGCTGCCTATAATAAAAACAGAAAATGCTGGGAAAACTCAGCAGGTCTGGCAGCATCTGTGGAGAGAGAAACAGAGTTAATGTTTCGAGTCCATGTGACTCTTCATCCTGGACTGTTTGGGGGTATTCTATAGTAGGGGTTGACAGTAGTCTGCTGCATGCAGTGTTCTCACAACACCCTACAAAGCATCAATACAGTATGGAGTATCTAGAGGAGGAAACAATGAACAGCACAAAAGAAATGATCTTGAGCTCAAAAAGGCTGAAGGTGCATCTTTGCCAGCCACTAGTATTGTGTATGAGACTCTGATAATTCCTCTCCCTATATCTGCATAAACAATTCTCCCTATATCTCCATCATACTCTCAACAAATATTATTTTACTTGCATTGCCTTGATGTACTACTGAAGAGCAAAAAATATACCCTTATCATCTGTTGATATATTGTCAAACATCATACAAAAAACATTCTCCAAACACAGCACTATATTCAATATAAATTTTAATTCTTCCAAGTATGAAAGGTGTGTGTATGTGTATCACTGCTGTTTTGCTGCTTCTCTTTTGTGAGAGTGCATAACTGATGTGCTCTATAACATAATCTGGTGACTGCTCAATGTGCTTCTGTAACAGTAGGATTGAGATGCCAATGGCCTCTGTAAGCCAGGGCCCAATATGGCCCTGTTACCAGTTCAGCCACTTCTCCAATTTTGAATTTGTCCAGAAACAAAAACAGAAAATGCTGGAAGAACTCAACAGGTCTAGCAGCATCTGTGGAGAGAAACAGAGTTGACATTTCATAAGTTTCATCACTTCTCTCTATCTCTGAAGAAGGGCCATACGGATTCTGTTTCTCTCTCCACAGATGCTGCTAGTTCTTCCAGCATTTTCTGTTTTTGTTTCAGATTTCCAGCATCCGCAGTATTTTGCTTTTTTATTTTATTGAATTTGTCCTGACTTGGTCTACGTTTTGGCACGTTTGCAGTGATAGAATAAGGCTGTCTGGAAGTACATGTTTTGGCATTCTGCGAAGTAGTACTGTTCGTCATTTGGTGTACAGAACTTGAGTATTGCTGAAAAAAGAGACATGTCAAAGTTTTTCGTCTCGCTCTCATCAGGACACTTCACAAGAATACCAATATAAGGAGAAAACAACAATTTATACTGTATGAGAAGAGAGTGCTGATTTGTTGGCAAAAACAGAAACAGAAATACCTGGAAGAACTCAGCAGGTCTGGCAGCATCGGCGGAGAAGAGCACAGTTGACATTTCGAGTCCTCGTGACCCTTCAACAGAACTAAGTAAAAATAGGAAAGGGGTGAAATATAAGCTGGTTTAAGGGGGTGGGGAGGGGTGTTGTTGGGACAAGCAGCCAGTAATAGGTGGAGATACTCTGATTTGTTGGCAAGTGGACTCTAATTGGTAGAGGTATTGCCATGGGGAATGCACCAGTGATGGTGACTACCAAGCAGGTGTGAAATTTAAACCAGGCAGCTTGACCATGATTGGTCAAGGCATTGCCTTGAGTCACTTATCTTGTTTAGCTGAAATAAGCATAATGTGTGTACATGTTCTTTCTATCTGTATAGAACAGGGCCCTGTGTATTAATATATGTAGTTTCCTGTACACACAGTGTGCCACACTGCGAGTCCAACTGATTGATTGTCAGCGTAATTCTTAGCACTGTGAGGATTCCTTAGCAAATGTTGTCCAATCGGGTAATCACATCTAATGCTGGACACTGTGTTCTGCTTGGCAGCTGTTTTCAAAACTGAACTCAAAAACAGCTGTTTCTAGTTTCTTCTGTATGTGTCTATGGGAAGGACCTGCCTCTCTGGATCCCTGTTGCTCGGCAACAGCCCAGCTTTTCTACTCTTGTGTTTGCCTAACACCTCCTACAGTCATAAACTCTCATTAGAAATGCAGGCACCTTTTAAAGTGAAACTAAAACTCAACTTGACATTTTCTTAACACACACATATAGAAATACAAATCAAACTTAAACATTAAAGCTAAAACTCATTCCTAACACTCACAAATACCAGTATAATTTACTTGAATTATCTCTATTTCCTAACAATGCTCGCTGTCATCTGTTGAAAGTTGCTTAGAACAACCTCATCTTTTAAAACCAATTCCCCCAAGGCCTGCATCCATTGCCTCACTAACTAAAGATGGATTATAGCTGGCTTACAGAGAGCAGGTTCCTGTTCCTCTGCTACCGTAACCTTCTCCTGCCCTGTATATCACCCAAGTCACCTCCCTCAACTTCAGTCTTGAAATTCCCCAAGTTAGATGTGCCTAAGTTGGTGCTTTGGTGATTAGGAGTGATGCTACATCCTGTGAATTGTTGCTTTGCTCAGAATCACAAGGCCCTGACTTTTTCTGACACAGCTTTGCAAAACTAGCTGGTATAGCTTTTAGTAAAGTGCATGACATTATATTGCACTTCAGTCTCTCTTTTGATGTCAGTTAAAGAATGAGTAAATTCAATGAGGAGAAGACTGATATGAATAATAACCCAGAGATGGACCAGGCCTCATATTCCATATTGTGTTCTGTTGAAGAGTCATGCGGACTCGAAATGTTAACTGTGCTCCCTTCCACAGATGCTGCCAGACCTGCTGAGTTTTTCCAGGTATTTTTGTTTTTGTTTTCGATTTCCAGCATCCGCAGTTTTTTGCTTTTGTCTCATATTCCATCTGCTGTGTCAGTGTTGTCTCTTCTCAGTATTTCCATGGTCACTTCCTCAACAAGGCTACATTGTGGTGTCCCCTTCCTGTGCAGGTTCCTTCTTTTTAATTGGGCCAGAATTTTCTGTTAAAAGACAAGGGTAAAGGCACACTCCATTATTTCTGGGTAAATGGTACAGCAACTTCAGGCGAGGAGCAGATGCACATTTAAATGTGAATATCCAAAAATTGCATGGAGAGTTGTGCACTTCCTGTTGCTTTGCAAAAGTGGAATCTCGGCCTTAGCTACATTTTTCTTTCGGATCTTGCTCATTAAATTCTCAACGGAAAGTTGTCTGGTCATTATGAACTTAAGCTTCCTTTTAGCAACATGATAATTGTTAGCAACTGCCGAGCAACCTATCTGGCACCAATAAATAACTAGTATATGAACTGAGGTTCATTCCTTCAGGTTTTGCATTTTTAAATGTCATTTTAAACTATTTAAGTTATGTTGCTCTTCTCTTTGGTCCCCTTTCTCTCTCAATCCAATCTTTCTTTCCCTCTTGCTATTTCTTTTTCTGCGACTGATGTGATATTGAATTCACCACATTTAATACACCCTCCTTCTCACTGCTTCCGTTGTTTATTTCCCAATCTTTAAATCTCATTGGTTAAGGAGAAAGCCTATTGGTTACACTGTTCACGTAAGCCTCAAATGCCTTATTTTCCTGCCTGTGCTTTGTCAGCTCATAGTTTCAGCAACTTTGTGGGCAAAATTTCATGGGTAGATGGTGGCATAGTGATAATATCACTGGACTAGTAATCTAGAGGCCCAGGCTAATACTTTGGGGGCATTAATAAATTTGGAATATAAAGCTAGTCTCAGTAATATTGACCATTTAATTATCATCAATTGTTGTAACAATCCATCTGGTTCACCCATTCCCTTTACGGAAGGAAATCTGCTGTCCTTATCTGGCCTGGTTTACACGTGACTCCAGATTCACAGCAATATTTTGATTCTTAATTGCCTTCTGAAATGGCCTAGCAAGCCACTCAGTTCAAGGGCAATTAGGAATGGGTAACAAATAGCCTACATCCCTTGAAAGAATAAATTGTTTTGCAGTGAAGATGCAAGCCTAATGACAGATAGTGTTAAATGCCCCGCCAAAACAAATTCTGGCCCATTATATCCTGTCTGCCTACCCACAAAGAGACATGTTGTCACTAACTGCTGTTATTTGTGCTGGGAGCTCAGCCACAGAATAAGAATGAGTAAACTCTCTTGATACTTTGATAGTTGGACATATGCTAATATGTACCACCTTAAGGGTGGCCTTAGCAGAAATTGGGGCCAACTTGGTTATACATGGCCCAGAGGGAAGATTTCTGCTGTTTTCATTCTGCAATTTGAAACAGGATAAAGAATACATTAATAATATCGCCAAAAATAATGAACAGTGGAAATCCCTCCCCTCCAGAATTGTAAATATTTTATTACAGTGAATATAAAAGTAATCATGGGCACAAAACATTTTTCCTTTGCCTTTGTCTTTCTCCATGAGTGATGATTTGTTCATTACTATATTCCCAAAACTGCATTTGATAAAGTCCAGACATTTCTGCACTCCTCCTAACTGTGGAAACCCTGGCTGCCATGGCGTTTGTATTTATAATGTGCTGTGCTCTGTTAGCAGAAAGTGTGCACTTTGACTTTATGCCCTTTTTATGTTGTGTGTGTATGTTGTGTAGCTGCAAGAAGCCACTGCAGTATCAATGAGGAGCGGCATCTGCTGCTATTTTCAGCTGTTGTATTAAATTTCCAGTGAAAGTCAGAGTTCAGATTTCACTGAGTCAGACTATACAAAATCCATGTATAAATGATTTTTCAAGGACAGAACATGGTTTTGTGTTGCCATGGTTGCATCCATTTAACTGTTAAAGCTGCAGAAATGCCCTGACAAGACATTTTTAAAAAATATTCATTCTTGGGATCTGGGAATCACTAGCAAGGCCAGTATTTCTTGTCCCTCCCTTGTTACCCTTGAGAAAGTGGTGGTGAACCAACTTCTTGGTCTATTGCAGTCTGTGTTATGAAAGTGTTCACGGTATTTATGTAGCTGAACCAGTTGAACTTCTGGTCATTAATGGCCGTCATTGCTGATAGTTGGGAAGTTAGTGATGATAATATGGATATGACTAGAAGAGGTAAAGAATGGGAGGCAGAGATTGGAGCATTTACAATGTTTGCAGGATTCTTTCCTTATCTAATGTGAATAAAGCCTAACGTGAGAGGGAGCACTGCTGGATCTAATGATGGGAAATGAATCAGTTCTGATAAGAAAAGTAAGCATAGGAGAACATTTAGGTAATAGCAATCACAACATCATAGGGTTTAAGACAAAGATTGGGAAGAACAATGATTGTAAGACAAAGACCAAAGTAATAAATTGGGGAAAACACTGATTTTAAGGGGATGAGAATGGACCTAGGGAAAAGAAACTGGAAAGTTTTACAAATGAATAGAACAGCAGTGAAGAATATTTGAAATGGTAAGTAGAGTCCAAGAGAAGTATATCTCACTAAAAAGCAAGCCAGTAATGACCCATGATGGATGATTAATGAAATAAAGTCAAAATTAAAACTGAAGAGAAAAGCACAAACTAGGTACATAGACAACAAAGTAGAGAGAATGATGAAAGGGAATACAAAAAGTCTAGGAAAGTACAGATATCCTTTGCTAGCATTCTTAATGTGTTCCTGAAAAATGGCATGCTAAATAAAAATTACTTTTCCACAGAAAAAATGAAATAAGGATGGGTTATGATCTTGACCTGTAATTTTTTGATTAAGTTTGGTTAAGTTGATTAAGCTGACTGATTCCAGGTGTGAGCTGGATGACTCCTGCTGCGCCTCCTGTTAGAAACAGGAATCTGCTGTCTGTTCATTTGCTGGTGGAGAATGGGAAATGGCAGAAAAGTATTGGCCTCTACTTCAGCTGCAGCAACATGCTGCTGGCTAGCGGCAACATGGGCGCAGAGAAGTCATAGAGGTCTACAGCACAGAAAAAGGCCCTTCGGCCCATCGAGTCTGTGCCAGTCAAACAAGTACCTAACTATTCTAATTCCATTTTCCAGCACTAGGCCCATAGCCTTGTATGCTATGGCATAGCAAGTGCACATCCAAATACTTCTTAAATGTTATGAGGGTTTCTGCCTCTACCACACTTTCAGGCAGTGCGTTCCAGATTCCCACCACCCTCTGGGTGAAAAAATTCTTCCTCACATCCCCTCTAAACCTCCTGCCCCTTACCTTAAATCTATGCCCTCTAGTTATTGATCCCTCCACCAAGGGGAAAAGCTCCTTCCTGTCTACCCTATCCATGCCCCTCATAATTTTAAACACCTCCATCATGTCCCCCCTCAATCTCCTCTGCTCCAGGGAAAATAACCCCAGTCTATCCAATCTCTCCTCATAACTAAAACGCTCAAGCCCAGGCAACATCCTGGTAAATCTCCTCTGCACTCTCTCTAGTGCAATCACATCCTTCCTATAATGTGGATTCCAGAACTGCATGCAATACTCTAGCTGTGGCCAACCAGCGTTTTATATAGTTCCATCATAACCTCCCTGCTCTTACATTCTATGCCTCGGCTAATAAAGGCAAGTATCCCATATGCCTTCTTAACCACCTTATCTACCTGTCCCACTACCTTAAGGGACTGGTGGACATGTACGCCAAGGTCCCTTTGATCCTCGGTACTTCCCAGGGTCCTACCACTCATCGTGTATTCCCGTGCTTTGTTTGTCTTGCCCAAGTACAAACCTCACACTTAAATGTGGGAGGTGTGAGTGGGAAATTTGCAGATGACACAAAAATTGGCCACATAATTGATAGTGAAGAGGATAGCTTGTTGTCTCCAGAATAATATCAATGGTTTGGTTGTGGGTGGAAAAATGGCAAATGGAATTCAATCCAGAAAAGTGTGAAGTAATACATTTGGGGAGGGCAAATAAAGCAAGGGGATACTCAATAAATGGGAGGATATTGAGAGGGGTTGAGGAAGTGAGAGACCTTGGACTGCATGTCCAGAGGTTCCTGAAGCTTATGGAATGCTTTCCTTTACTGGTGGAGATATTGAATACAAAAGCAGGGATGCAGTGAGGGAACTGTATAAAACGCTGGTTAGGCCACAGCTGGAATTTGTGTACAGTTCTGGTCACCACGTTACAGGAAGGACATAATTGCTTTGGAGACAGTACAAAGGAGATTTACAAGAATGTTACCAGGTCTTGAAAATTGCAGCTATGAGGAGAGATTGGATAGGCTAGGGTTGTTTTCGTTAGAACAGAGGAGGCTGAGGGGGTGACCTAATTGAGGTGTACAAAATTATGAAAGGATTTGCTAGGGCAGACATAGAGAAGATATTTCCATTTGTGGGGGAGACCAGAACTAGGGCCATTATTATAAGATGATCACCAATAAATCTAATAGGGAATTGAGGAGAAACTTCTCTACCCAGGGAACAGTGAGAATGTGGTACTCGCTACCACAAGGAATAGTTAGGCAAATAGCATAGGTGCATTTAAGGGAAAGCTGGATGACCATACGAGGGAGAAAGGAATAGTAGGATATGTTGATCAGATTAGATGAATAAGAATGAGAAAGGTAAATGGCGATTTGGACCTGATGGACCAAACAGCCTGTTTCTGTGCAGTAAATACCATTAAAAAACTGTGTAATGATGCCATTGAATGCCATGGAGAAGTGGTTAGACTCTCCCTTGTTGGAGGAGAATGTGAGAGGAGGACACTAGGAGGAGAGTGCGAGAGGAGGACCCTGGGACAGGCAGTCAGCAGCACCTAGAGGAGAGTGTGAGAGGAGGATCCTGAGCCAGGCAGTCAGCAGCACCTAGAGGAGAATGTGAGGAGGAGGATCCTGAGCCAGGCAGTCAGCAGCACCAAGCATCTAACATCACAGGAGAAACATAAATTCAATGGTTGGTGAGAAATTGCTGTTAGGGAGTAGCTGAGAATTAGAAAAATACATTCTTTTTAAAGGAAGGGGCTAATTACATTTAAGTAAGAAACACAAGCAATAGGGAAATAAAGTTTAAGTCAAGGCCAGATAAAATAAAGTTGCATAACTAAACCAAAGTAAAATAAAACTAACGCAAAGGAAGTAAATTGCAGCCGTGGCAGGACATCTCGGTTGTGTGGAATGCATGTCTTGTAATATGTGGGAAGTTGTGGATGCTACTAGTGTCCCAGATTACCACATGTGCAGGAAGTGTCAACAGCTGCAGAACCTAAAGTTCCAGGTTTCGGAGCTCGAGCAGTGGCTGGAGTCACTATGGTGCATCCACGAGTCGGAGAGCTATGTGAATAGCATACTTAGAGAGGTGGTCACACTGCAGCTTAGGAGCTTAGGCAGATAGGGAATGGGTGACCACAAGGAAGTCCAAGAAAATTAGTGCAGGAGTTCCCTGGGGTCCTGCTCACCAATCAGTTTTCTGTTTTGGATTCCAGTGAGGGTGTTGGTTCTTCGGAGGAGTGCAGTCGGAGCCAGGCCCGCAGCACCACAGGCAGCTCTGCTGTACAGGAGGGGAGAAGGAAGAGGGGAAGAGCAGTGGTAATAGGGGATTTGATTGTTTGGGGAACAGACAGACGTTTTCTGTGGCTGTAGATGTTACTCTAGGATGATATGCTGCCTCCCTGGTGCCAGGGTCAAGGATGTCACAGAGTGGCTGTAGGACATTCTTCTGGGGTAGGGGTGATCAGCCAGAGGCCATAGTACATGTTGGTACCAATGACTTAGGTAGGAAAGGTGTTGAGGTCCTGAAAGCAGACTATAGGGAGCTAGGAAGGAGATTGAAAAGCAGGACCTCTAAAGCAGTAATCTCAGGATTACTCCCAGTCCCACGTGCAAGCGAGTATAGAAAAAGGAGAATTGAGTGATTAAACATGTGACTGGAAAGCTGGTGTAGGAGGGAGGGCATCAGATTTCTGAGGCATTGGGACTGGTTCTGGGGAAGGTGGGATCTGTACAAGCCGGACAGGACTGGGATGAGTATCCTCAGAGGGAGATTTGCTAGTGCTGTTGTGGGAGGGGTTAAACTAGATTGGCAGGGGGGTTTGTGACTTTGTAGTGGTTTGTTATACCTGAGTGGCTTGCTAGGCCCATTTCAGAGGACATTTAAGAGTCAACCACATTGCTGTGGGTATGGAGTCACATCTGGGCCAGACCGGGAGCATTACTCTGGGTCTCTTGATTACTAGTCCAGCAACAATACCACTACGCCACCACCTCCCCTTGGTCACTACATTACAGGAAGGACATAATTGCTCTGGAGAGAGTGCAGAATGTTGCCGGAACCTGAAAATTGCAGCTATGGTGAGAGGTTGGATAGGCTCGGGCTGTTTTCCTTAGGACAGAGGAGGCTGAGGGGGTGACCTAATTGAGGTGTACACAATTGTGACGGGCCTAGATAGGGTAGACAGGAAAGACCTGTTTCCCCTAGCTGGGGGCGGGCGGGGAGTCAATTACCAGGAAGCATAGATTTAAGGTGATTGGTAGAAGGATTAATGGGGACGTGAGGAAAAACCATTTCACCCAGCGAGTTGTGGGTGTGTGGAATTCACTGCCTAAGTTGGAAGTTGAGGTTGAAATGCTCAACTCATTTAAATGGGACCTGGATCTGCATCTGAATTGCTGTAACCTGCAAGGCTACAGACCAGCGGCTGGAAAGTGGAATTAAAATGAGCGGCTAGTTTCTTTTTTCTCATTTTGTTGGGCGCAGACACAAAGGGTTAAATGGCCTCTTTCTGCACCGTAACTTTTCTTCATTCTATGGTTCCATGGAGATGCTCCTGGTAGTTATGCAATGTGACTGTTTCCTGTTGCTTATCAGCCCAAACCTGGATATTATCTATAATCAGGGACAGCGTGACTAAAATTCAGACAACTATGAACTGTTGAAAAGAGAGCCAACGTGGATTTGTGAGGATCGACCGCATCTGATTAATCTCATTGAATTTTTGAGAAGTAAAATGACATGGTGGATTTGGTAATGTCTATAGATGTTGTTAATATGGACTTTCAGATGGCATTTGATATGGTTCTGAACAAAAGAGTATTAGAAAAAACAAAAGTGCATAGAATTGAAGGTAACTTTACAATGCGGGTCTGTAATTTGTTAGGAGGCAACAGACAGAATGGTAGTGGAACTAGGGGATTTGCATGCCCAGGTACAAAAATCACTAAAAGCTAGCAATTTTAAAATTAGAGCTAGGTTATTCAGGAAGCAATTTTTCACGTAGAAGGTTAGTGGAAATCTAGAACTCTGTTTCCCAAAAGGACAGCCTGTTGTTGGCCCTCATGTCTAATAGAGGTTTGCTCATGCTTTCTATTAATAACTTACGACCATCAAAAGAAGTTGTTGGTTTTGCTTGTTCTTCTATGTCGTTCCATTCCAAGTGGATAGAATTCCACATTCACAGTGCTGTTGTCATAGGTTAGGTGCATCACTTCAGATTCCATCTGATGGCAGCTGCTCACAGCAGTCACTACCCAGAAAGAATATACAAAAATTCCAGAGGTTTGCGAGTACAAAGTATTCTAATAAATAATAGAATGCTGATTCCTTGTTGAGAAAGCCTACCTGTTTTTGTCTCCACTTTAAATAACAAAGAATCTGCAAAGGGATATAAATAAGTTAAATAAGCTGGCAAAAAATTTGGCAGATGGAATATAATGTGGGAAAATGTGAGGTTGTCCACTTTGGCAGGAAGAACAGAAAAGCAGCATATTATTTAAATAGAGACAGAATACAGAATGCTGCAGTAGAGGGATCTGGGTGTCTTTGTACATGAATCATAAAAAGTTAGCATGCAGGTACAGCAAGTAATTAGGAAGGCAAATGGAATGTTGGCCTTTATTGGTAGGAGGTTGGAATATAAAAGTAGGGAAGTCTTGCTACAACTGTATAGGGCAATAGCGAGACCACCAGACTACTGCATATAGTTTTGGTCTCCCTATTTACAGAGGAATATATTTACATTGTAAGTAGTTCAGAGAAGGTTCACTGGGCTGATTCCTGAGATGAAAGGGTTGTCCTATGAGGAAAGGTTGAGCAGGTTGCACCTATACTCATTGGAGTTTAGAAGAATGAGAGGTGATCTTATTGAAACAAGTAGGATTCTGAAGAGGCTGTTCAGGGTAGATGCTGAGAGGATGTTTCCCCTTGTGAGGGAATCTAAAACTAGGGGGCACTGAAAATAAGAGTCTCTTATTTAAGATGGAGATGAGAAAGAATTTCTTTTCTCAGAGGGTCATTAGTCTTTGGAATTCTCTTCCCCAGAGAGCAGTGGAAGCGGGGTCATTGAATATATCCAAGGCAGGGTTAGACAGATTTTTGATCAACAAGGGAGTCAGGGGTTATGGGGGATGGGCATGGGGGATGGGCAGGAAAGTGGTATTAAGGCCACATTCAAATCGGCCATGATCTTATTGAATGGTGCAGCAGCTTTGAGGAACCGAATGATCTATTCCCATTCCTATTTGATCTTAGTATGAATATCTTCAGGCAAGAATGGATAAATGGTTGAAGACAAATAAAGGGTTGTGTTTGGTGGGAAGTAGCATTTTTTATCAGAAAGGATATTCCTGGCTACCAACTATTCTAAACCTGTTCCAACTTGTTCCCATCCTGTGATATTTCAGGAGGTGACAACTCTTAACTAGCCCCCTGGAGAAGCACAGCCTACTTATGCACTGCTCCTGGGCCTATGTTACAATCCTGTCTGATGTTAATACTGGACAATTCCAGATCCCAGAGTGAAACCTAGTTTGTTAGTTCCTAACCTTTTTTAAAAGCTATGGAAGAAAGTTACTGAACAAATTCACAGGAGTCTGCTGATGAACTTTTAACACGAAAAATAAAATATTTATTAAACAAGAAAAATTGAACTATATTACACCAGACAAAATGGTTGGAAAGGTCTAAACACAAGAAGATGATTCAAATTCCCACTATTCCTTTATCCCAGCAATATCTTTACAGTGAAATGTTACCGCTAGCTTGACACACAGGCTTCTCACTTGGGACTGGCACAGTTGCAGATGGTTTCCTTCTGGCGAATTCTTGAGCATTCACTCGATGCTTTTCACCCAACTTGTATCTCACCCTGAGATACCCAAACTGCACTCCAAACTCCGTTTTTTCAACTGCAGAGCAAACAAATGAGTTCCCTAAACTATTCTCCCTATTGCACCTCTGCTAAACTGATCATTTTACTGAGTTCTATAACTGACTATTCAGTCAACTATTGTCCTCAATAGCCTTGTAGTCTTTCTTATCAGAGCTTGAAATTCCTGTCCTCTCTCTCTGACACACACTGAACTCTCTTCCCTGTCTTTCTCTGTGTCTGTGTCACTTGATCACTGTCGCTAGGCAATGGTAAAGTTTTTCTACTTTGTGTTTTTTCTACCTATAATCACTAAACTTCTTACCCCTTTTAACCCATCTCTTTACCTTGAGGTTGTAAAACCTCATTAAAAATGTATATATACAAACAAACCCAAAAGACCTGACTTTTTAGTCAGGAGTCTATTCAGACTCCCACACAACAAGGCTCACAAACAACCTAAAGGAAACTGAAACTAGTTTACCTTTCTTAACAGATAAATATTTATATATATATATATATATATATATTCAACTTAAAAATTATACTTTGTTCATAACAGTCTAGAAATTATGTTAGAAGGATAAGGATTCCTGTGAGCTCATGCCCATTATGCTGATCCTCCTGTACGTGTGCAGCTCTAGTTCAAAGTGCTCCTTTTACTTGTTGCTGCTACTCTTCCTCTAGCCATAATTGCCAATTTAAAAAAGTGTGTTGCTAGTCCCCCTTTAAGATTTCAGCCTTCCGTGCCCGGTGGGTGCCGCGGGGACTGGTGTGTTTTGTTGACCCCTTTAATCACATTTTGGTTTAATGTTTGTAAGTTTCCTTTAAACTTTGTCCTTGGTTTTACAGCTGACCTGAATTAGGCGCTGTGCTTGATTTATCCCTTGTTATTGTTAATTTAGTTAATTGTTTTGACTCGAAAAGTATTTTTAAGATTTCAGAAGGGTGTCCAGCCACCACAAGCACTTTAAAACCAAGTAATTTTTCAAGAACCACTATGAACTAACAACACAATTCCCACCAAACCTTTGCAGTATTTTATTTGAGTGCAAGTGAATATACCTTTAAATAACATTAGAAATGTTCACCTCCCTACTTGTGGGAGTTGTGACTGATTGACATGAAAATGGCCTTGGGGCTTTAACTGTAACGCTTGAGTTTTGTTTAAATAATTTAATTAGCTCCCTGCATGGCTGCAACTACAGTGATATCCACTCAAAAACTGGAAGAGTCATACATTCAGCGGCAAGTTAGCATTTTTACTTTGTTGTTCCTATTTTCATTCTACTAGTCCCCTATTTAAAAACTATATAATTTCTTTAAGCCTTAAAATGATCCAAGGAAGAGATTTATTCATTGACTCTTCAACAGGTCAATTAGCAAGTTATCATCAAAAAAATCTTATCTCTATAAACAATCCATTTACTTTTCTGTCATTCAAGAAATGGTGATCATAGATGCTGTTGTTTACAGTTATATGTTATGATCCTAGACCAACCCCCAAGTTGTTGATAAGATCCGGTTTGGGACTAATAACGTTTTGTTTAAAATAGACAAAGTTTGAGATTCAAGACCTTGCTAAGAGAATAAAGCCACAAGATTCCATGGGTTTTGAACAAACAAAAATAAGCTTTACTGTACAAGGTCAGAAAGATAAATCAAGTTACAATATCCATCTTATACTCTAAACATTCAGGGTATGTATGAGGTACATGTGAATTAACAGGCAAACTGTGGTCAAACACACCATACTGCACAATAAATGACAGAGGTGACCAAAAGAGAGTCCATGGATTTCTCAACAATCCACTCAGATATCAGTAAACACTATGAGTCAACCAATCTTACTGAAACTCTGTCTCTCTCACGAAGGATTCCCATCTTCACTTTCGAAGATCTTGGCTTGGAATTCTCTCCACAAATCGTTCCAATTCAGACGGCCTCAATGATGGCCCACCTCGCAGGGTTTCAATCTCGTCTCCCGAGATTCTGTTTCACTGGATTCCCGAGTATGCACCCAAACATCAACTCACAAGCACAATTTCAGCTCTGCAGCCAGGCAGAGCAGAACCCCGCTGCTCCAAAGTGGCTTGCGGCATGGAGTCACCGACCTTTGGCCGCCTTCTTGGATCTTCAGGGCTTCTCCTGAGCCCACTTCACTTAAATCCTGCTACCCACAGGCCTTTTCCTGTTTTTTAACTTAACTGGGAGATCTTCCTGTCCCTGCCCCCTGTCTGGGACCTTTTGGGACCTCTCCCTGTCCCCTCTCCCTTTGGGACCTCTCCCTGTCCCCTGCCTGGAACACTTATCTTCAATGGCACTCCACTCCCCATCACCTGACCCAGATTATCACATAATTTTTCTTCATGCACAGGCACGCTGGACCGTTCCTTGGCCCAAAGAATTTAAAAATGCATAACTGCCCATGTGCAGCCCGCTACTGGTTTGCACATGCATGGAAACTCGGAGGTCTATCAGGACTTGGGAGTTCCTGACCTCCCGCTCTCTGACGAGGCGGATGTAGCTTTCATAACAGGTTCTATATCTGAATAATTCATAATATAATTTGTTAATTAATTTAAATTAATGCCAGCCTTTCCTGAAATCCAACTTGGAGAATTTAATCTTTTTGAAAAATATACGAACATATGAACGTACAAACATACGAAATGGGAGCAGAAGTAGGCCATTCAGCCCCTCGAGCCTGCTCTGCCATTCATTAAGATCATGGCTGATCTGTTTGTGTTTCGAATTCCACATTCCCATCTACCCCTGATAACCTTTGATCCCCTTGCCTAACAAGAATCTATTTAACTCCATCTTAAAAATATTCAATGGCCCCGCCTCCACCACCTTCTGAGGCAAAGTTGCACAACCCTCAGAGAAAAATTCCCCTCATCTCTGTCCTAAAAGAATGACCCCAAATTTAAAGATGTGCCTCCAGTTCTGGACTCACTCACAAGAGGAAACATCCTTTCCATGTCCACCTTGTCAAGACCATTCAGGATCTTATATACTTCAATCAAGTCACCCATCAGTCTACTGAACTCCAGTGGAAACAAGCCCAGCCTGTCTAACCCGAACTGAAACTCAAATTATTACAGGATAAGGGTCTACACCCACTCTTCGACTCCTGTTGATGTACAGAATATATGCTGAGAAATTCTGCAAACTGTGCAGGTTGATTTTAACTGATCCCATCCGGCAGAAGCATGGAGCTCACCACTCCTTTCTTGCTGTGATCTGGCCAACCGCAGCTTTAAATTGCAGGCGGCAAAGACACTTTCCCCAAAGTGTCCTTCTCCTTAAATCTTTCCCCAAAGAGATAGCTAATGTGTTTAAGAAGCTATAAAAGTGCCACCAACTTCCCTCTCCTCTGCTATTCATAAATGCAAGTTAGCTTATTTGATTAAACACAACTTAGAGGATAAAAAAACTATTCAGCTATGCTGAGGTATGTACAATGGAAGATATTGCATCGTCAATAAAGCAGTCTATTTATACAATTGAATTTTTAATCAAATCATGCAGCTATTTGTGAATTTGTAAAAGCGACTAACCTTCATGCATTGGTGTTCAATAGATATTGAATGCAGATTTGCAAGAATGGGATTCCTATAACATTTACATACTGAAGTCCTGATAATTTGAATTCCCCGTTAATTATGAGATTGGACTCTGATGATGGTCTCAGAGCCCTATCTACCATGTTAACCCAAGGCCTTGGGGGTGAGGGGAGGGTGGGGGCAGTAGGGTTCCCCATCAGGTAAAACCTGCCTGAAACTTCAGCCAGACCCAGAAGAGGCCCAGCAAGAAAGTTTACTTTTGTTTCTCATGGGCCCCACAACAAAGCCTTTGGCCTCACCTGCCCCTCCCCCGATATGGATTTCCCTTCTGGAACTTACCTCTTTACAGGGACCATTCCCATGGATCCCCAATAATAGCTTCCTGCAACCCCAACAGCAACTTCCCATCAATCGTCTTGGACCCTTAGCAACCAGTGTGCTATTGAGGTCCAGCCACTAAAATCTGTCTAGCCTACCAGCTGCTGGTCCCAGACACTGTAGCTCACTCTGCTGTATTCCTGCCTGGGAGTTAAAATTGAGAGCTACTTTCTCAGAATTTGCACCTGTGATTGAAAGATGTCTCCAACTATTGTAAGTAAAATTACAGAGTTAAAGCTCAGCATTTAGAGAGGCTAAGGTCTTGAAGCAGACATTTTAGTGAGTTTATTAAACAACATAAGAAGCAATTCAGTGGGAAATGTTAATGTTATTGTGAAATAAGTAATCTTCTGGCTTTTAAAACTTGTATAAAACCTTAGTTTGGCCATTAGAAATTAGAAAAGAATGTTTTTTTTAAATTGAGCTATTTGATTGGTTCTTAGAACCGCTGATATTTGAAGCACAGAACGAGGGTTCTGGGCTCTTGGATTGATCAATCCAAAACAAATCTAACAGTTCTCTTCACAAAGCTCCTCTCATTTAAATATTATTCTATTCTTCCTTAAAAGGTGCAATGGTGTCTACATCCATCACTCCTGTGGTAAAGTTTTTCACGTCTCAGTCTCAGTGACAATTTTAAAATTATTATTCCCGCATCACTCTCCAACCAGAGGAAATAATCTTTCCCTGTCCACTCTATCAAAAACCTTCATAATTTTAATAAAATCTTTACCTATTTTCCCTAGTCTCAGTCTTTTCTGCTCCAGTGGAAATAGTACAAATATCTCAAGCCTCCTCATAACCATAGTTCCCATTCCTCCTCCCATCCTGGTGAATCTCCACTGAATGTAACCATTCTATCACTCTATGATTTTATGAACTCAATGGGCTGTATTTTATGGCTCTGCCAGGGCAGAAGTAGGGCATAAAATTGTATGCCATAGTAGTGGTGCCATTGCCAGCTCCCACCTGCCCGCCCCTGCTGCAATTTTACCAGCGAAAGAGGTGGTGTCAGGAGGCTACTCACCCGCGGGACCAGTTTAGGCTTTTGAGTGGTCAATTAATGGTCACTTAAGGGCCTCCTCTGGCTGCTCCTGGGATTTTATCCACAGCCGAGGAAGGTCAGTCCCAAGTGTCCAGTCACCCACTGAAACCTGGTGGATTGGTGGCAGGCAAGGCAGGACTTGTTTGCTGGGTCCCTGTGCCCATGAGAGCCCCCACCCCCTATGTTTACCCTCCCTCCTGCCTTGTCCACCCTGAGCCGCCATCCCTTCCCCTCTACCCCCCCCCCCCCCCCCCCCCCCCCACCTGCCACCAGGACCTACCAGCCTGGCCCCCGTGTACTCTGGACATATCTTCAGGTCCTGTCCATCGTAACACACTTCCCCCGGGACTCGCTGCAGTCCCAGCAGTGGCCACCATCCCTGGCAATGCTGCTGGGATCATTTGATTGGCCAGCTGCTCTCTGAGAACTTCCTCCCCACTGGGGACAAAGTCTTGCACCAAGCCAATTAGCCGTTAAATGGCTGTGGGGCAAGCCAGCCAGGAATGGTCTTGCCCCAACCTTTCTGCACAGTAGAGAGGTGGGAGTGGGAACCCCACCCCCAGTGTAAAATTTAGCCCTATGGATACCTAAAACTCCTCACAACACACAGTGCACAACCTTACCAATACTCTGTAGAAATTTAACATTGCCTTTTTTTGACTCCTGTTCTCTATGCCCCTTTTTGAAGACCCAAAATGCCATTGGCCTTTTTTATGGCTTTATCTACACTCACACTTTCAAGAACAACCACACAAGCAAATTGCTTACATTGGAAATATTTACATCTTTGATAGTGTGTTTTCCAATTATAGATACTCTAGGTTCCCCAATTCAGGTACATTTTCTGAACACACTTCATAAAAGTAAACTAATTCTAACTATAAGAAATAATTTACCATTTTCACTTCACAGCATGTAGGAGAGAAACTATCAAATGAAACATCAACAGATGCCATATTCTTTGAATTTGGGTATGAAAAATTCTACTGAAGATCAAACACTCACTTTTAAACGTTCACCACCCGTTCTGCAGTATAAAGAGAACATGGTCAAATTTACATCTTTCTTCTTTCTTACCATACATCTAGGCAACAGTATTTGGTGTATTGAGGCAAAATACTTTGTTAATAAAATAAATATGTTTTATTATTCAGAATCTCCTTCCAGAAATCACCAGTTCATGAAAAACTTGACTTTCCAGTATGAACATATAAAAGACAACTTGTGATTATTTAGACTGTACTACAAAATATAAAGATTCTGCTCTGTAATTTCCTATTATTCACATTCGTCACACTATACCCAAACAATCAATATGAGAAGTTGTGTTGCTTTTTTAGGAAAATTGCTTCATGTGTTACCTTATCTTTGATGATTTGAACAAAAGATAATTCTGACTACTTTCACTGCCCTAAGATAGGGTTTCCCTGGAGGTTAGCACTAACTCAGATTATTTGAATTGTACACATTACGTAAATATGCTGTGTTGTCAAGATGCTTGTGGAAAAGTCAATAACCATAAACACTCAAACTGCAAAGCATGTATTTATAAAAAAAAATCCTAATTTCTCTGTCACGTGATCCCTTTTGCAGTTTTTAGAGATTAACTTGTGTATTACGATCTCTCTAAAAAAGAAATTCGAATTCCCAGTATTCAACTTAAAGGATCACATGACAAGATTGCAAGTTTTAAGACTTTTACAGCAACAAACAAACCAAAAGCAACACTAACTAATCATGATTTTTGGTAGGCAATCTATATTTTAAACTACAGAACAGAATTTTCTCCTTTTATTTTTAACACAATCCAAATTCCCACAGCATGGTTATACCTTTTACTAAGCCTTAAGTCGACATTTAATTCTCCAGGAACCAGTCCAAAGGGGTTCTTAGCTCTGGAGAGTTTACTTCCGTTCTTTTCTTTCTCTAGCCAAGTAACTTTGAAACTCAGAACTTTTTTTCACGGTGAGGGTTTTCCTGGCGATTCCCCCTCCAACTTAAGCTAGGCAAATCTTCCAGCCTCGTTTTGAATCTTCGCAAATTTGCTATTTTCAATCTCCTACCCGCATTCCTGCGCAGTAATTCATAGACACTTGCTGCCTTTATCTGTTCTCTTGTTTTCAGATTCTGACAGACTGACATGTCTGTAAAATTCAGTGATATCTTTTAGGAGAACCTTGTAATCCAATCCTTCAATGGCTTCCTATACACCCTACCCCTCTCAAAGCCCATCTCCATGGTAACATAAATCACAAAGGCCTAGTATCCAAGGAAACATGCTAATCAGCTATCCTTTAGACTCCCAACTTCATTCTATCTTGAAATTCAAAAGACAGTTAAAGTATAACTGTTTACCAAACCTGACATTCTTAACACCTCCTTGGGACTTTGGAAACTAACAATCAATCCACTATCAGCACAGATGCTTCTGCCATTAGCCACAAGTATGAACACCTTGCATCTGCTTCCCAGTAAAACAACCTGGGGCAGGTCACACAACTCCCTTCATTCTGCCATCTTACCCTAAATTAAAAACACAGTCCTGAAACATAACCTTACAAAACCTCACATTTGTAACACTTAATACTACTGTACTTTATACAGTAATATTTCTGTAGTTTTGATGCAACGCTGTTTATTAATATTTATTTATTTGTACATTCATACATTCATTGTACACTATTTATTTGTACATTCTTAACACAAGCTTTGCATTTTCTTCAATCAAAAAGGGTATGCCTCCAGCACTTTTAGATATTTAATGGTGTAAATAGAGTAAATTAGGAAGTGACTTTTTCCCCAGTGTTACCTTTTCCACAAGGTTAGCTTACCCATGTGTAAAATAGACAGAAGGATTCATTTTGACAAGTTGGTGACGGTTTCTACTTTATGATCTAGGAAAACAGTCACTAACAATTTTCTGCTGGTGTGTCAGAAATCCCAGAATCCCAGAATGGTTCCAGCACAGAGAGAGACCATTCGTCTGGTCACGTCTGCACTGGCACTCCATAGGAGCAATTCACCGAGTGTCATTCCCCCACCTTCTTCCCGTAACCCTGCACATTCTTCCTTCTCAGATAACACCCAATTCCTTCTTGAATGCTTCAATTGAACTTGCCTCCACCACACTCTCCGGCAATGCATTCCAGACCCGAACCACTCGCTGTGTGAAAAATTTCTCATGTCACCACTGCTTCTTTTGCCAATTATCTAAAATCCGTGTCCTCTTGCTCTCGATCCTTCCACCAATGGGAACAGTTTCTCACTGTCAACTCTCTCCAGATCCCCAATCATTTTGAATACCTCTATCAAATCTCCCCTCAACCTTCTCTTCTCCAAGAACAGTCCCAACTTCTCCAATCTACCTACAAAACTGAACTTCCTCCTCAATGGAACCATTCTCGTGATTCTTTTCTGAGCTCTCTTTAATGCCTTCATAGAACTGGACGCAATGCTCCAATTAAGGTTGAACCAGTGTTTTATACAAGTTTAACATAACCTCCTTGCTCTTATACTCTATGCCCCTATTAATAAAGCCTAGAATACTGTATGCTTTATTAACCACTCTCTCAACCTGTCCTACCACCTTCAATAATTTATGCACAGATACACAGAGGTCCCTCTGCTCCTGCACCCCCTTTAACTTTGTATTGTTTCTCTGCATTCATCCTACCAAAATGAGTCATTTCAAACATCGCTGCATTAAATTTCATCTTCCACTTGTCTGCCCATACCACCAACCTGTCCATGTCCTTTTGAAGTTCTACACTATCCTCCTCACAGTTCACAATGCTTCCAAGTTTAGTATTGCTGCAAATTTTAAAATTGTGCCCTGTACTCTTAAGATTTAGGTCATTAACATCAGGAAGAGCAGGGGTCCAAACACCGACCCCTGGGGAACTCCACTACAAACCTTCCTCCAATTCAAAAAAATACCCATTAACCACTTAGTCTGTTTCCTGTCACTCAACCAATTTCATACCCATGTTGCTACTGCCTCTTTTATTTCCAGGAGTTTATCAACTTTAAGTTCAGATAGCCAAGCAAATACCCCCTTCTTATCAATTTTAAACTCTTCAAGTGACTGAATTGCCTCCTTTTGCACCATGACCTGAATAACATCTTCTTCCTTGGCAAAGACAGGCGCAAAGTATTCAATTAATTCCTCACCCTTGTCCCCTGCCTCCATGTGTAAATCCCCTTTTTGGTCCCTAATCGGTTCTGCACTCCTTTTTACCAACCTTTCTCTACTTATATGCTTATAGAAGACTTTTGGATTTGTTTTTCATACTCTTTGCTTCCCTTTTTGCATTTTAACTTCTGCTCTGAACCTTTGATATTCAGCCTAGTTGTCGGTTGTCCATCTGACATAAGCACACTTTATCTTTTTATTTTAATCTCTTTTGTCATCTGGAGCTCTGGATTTGTTGGCACTGCCTTTCTCCTTTGTGCGAATATACCTTGACTGTGCCTGAACTCCATCTTCCATAACAGCAGCCCATTGGTCAGATACTGTTGTGCTTACCAATCTTTGATTCCAGCCCATCTGGGTCAGATCCATTCTCACTCCATTGAAGTTGGCTTTCCCCAGTTAATTATTCTTAATCCAGATTGTTCCTTGCCATTTTCCAAAACCAACCTAAACCTTATGATACAGTGATCACTGTCCCCTAAATGTTTCCCGACTGATGCTTGATCCACTACAATAGAAAGATGATCATTTTTTTTCACATTCATTCCTGGGATATGGGCATCACTGGCTGGACCAGCATTTATTGCCCATCCCTAATTGCCCTTGAGAAGGTGGTGGTGAGCTGCCTTCTTGAACTCCTGCAGTCCCTGTTGTGTGGGTACAGCCACAGTGCTGTTAGGAAGGGAGTTCCAGGATTTTGACCCAGCGACAGTGAGGAATGGCGATATATTTTCAAGTCAGGATGATGAGTGATTTGGAGGGGAACTTCCAGGTGGTGGTGTTTCCACGTATTTACTGCCCTTGGGTTTGGAAGGTGCTGTCTAAGGAGCCTTGGTGAATTCCTACAGTGCATCTTGTAGATGGTACACACTGCTGCCACTGTGCATCGGTGGTGGAGGGAGTGAATGTGGTACCAATCAAGCGAGCAGCTTTGTCCTGGATGGTGTTAAGCTTCTTGAGTGTTGTGGGAACTGCACTGATCCAGGCAAGTGGGAGTATTCCATTACACTCCTGACATGTGTCTTGTAGATGATGAGGACAGGCTTTTGGAGGGGGGGGGGGGGGGGGGGGGGGGTGGGTGGTGTGGGGAGAGAAAGACGGGGTGGAGGGGGGAGTCTGGAGGTGAGTTGGAACATCCCAAAGTGCTTCATAGTCTATGAACTGCAGTCTGTTGTCACGCAGGCAAATAGAGCAATAAATTAATGCATACAAAGTTCCACAGAGTCCCTGCTGCCAAACACGGTGGATGAGGTTGTGTTCATGTGCTGAAAATTGCTACCCTCTAACAGCATCTGCTTTGTGATGAGATCGTAACAGGAGTAGGCCATTCAGGCCCTTATGCCTGTTTTACAATTTAATTTGACCATGACTGTTATGTGTCTTACCTCTATCTCCTTGCCTTAGCTCCATATCCCTTAATATCCTTGCTTGAAAAAAAATCAATCCCAGTTTTGAAACTTGAAAATGGACCTAACCTCAAAAGCTTTTTGCAGAAAAGACTTTCTGATTCCCACTACCCTTTGTGTGAAGTGCTTTCTGACATTACTTCCGCACAACCTAGCTCTCATTAGAAGGTTACGACCTTTTGTTCTAGGCACCCCACATAGCTCCAAAAAATGTATTATTTTCTCCAAGTCCACCCACCACTCTAATTGCATACTACAGTGAGCAAGAGATTCTTCATGCCAGCTAAGGTGCTAACCTGTAATCATTTTAGCTTAGCTTTCATTGTGTGCCTAACATTTTGCTGCTGTGAGTCATGCAATTCTGAATTTTTAAGAAGGTATCTCATTCCCCAATTATGTTCTGCACATTTGTCAAAGTTAAAAGTCATCCCTTCTGACGTGCCTATGAAAAATATTCAATTATCCTCAGTAAGCATCTGAGCAATACATTTTAAAACTTAAGATAATGATATTAATTTGTTACTGTGTACGTGGTTAAAAAACTGTCCTAGATTTCAAGTACCTGCAAAAGAAAAATTGCCAATTTTAATTTCTAGCATCATTGAAATGTACTGAGATGAGAGATGAAAATATATATTTAGTATCTGCAATTAATGAAAAGAGACAAAGATCAAAGGGATATCTTCCGGAGTGCCCCCTAACATTCAGTGCATGCTGTGATTGTTAAAGGGAAGCAGAGACATCTATACATTGTTTAAACAAGGCCCTTGGTGGTATTAGGCATCATGTAACAGCTGTTATTTCAACTGGCATTAGGATTATCAAATGCAGAAGATAGGTACAGTAATTAAAGTTAAGTATACATTTAATTTACACATTTTACTCTAATGCATTCATAGTTTATATGCAAAATACTGAACACCAAACACTTATAGAATTTGCTTTTTTTTTAAAAAATGCACAGCTGAAAAGCTTTGCATTGCATTGGCTGCACAAATGTGAGATAGCATATAAGTAATTTATGGGCATAGAAACAGCAGTTTCATGTGGTTAGACAGTCTGGAATTACAATCTCACATGTGTTCCAATTTTAATAATCTGTGTGTTAGAACCTAGCTGATTCACTACTACACTTGCAGGCTAGGTGTAAACTTCAGATGAGAAGTTCAAAAGCACTTAGTGTGTTCCAGAATTTTCTAATAAGAGAACATATTCTACTAACAACTTTCCTTCCTGCTGAACTTTATGCACCTGTATTTGGTGTATTGAAGCAGTTATGTTCACAATCTCTCTCCAAAGTTTAAAAATGGTTATATCCTCCTGTTCATACAAAGATTGTTTTTGAGCTCAGTATAAATAAAAGACAACATGTGACCATTTATTTATTTCAGCTCAAACAATCTGAAAGCTAAGAAATCATAGTAGAAAGCAACTATCCTTTATCATAATTTATGTAGGCCTGACCACTATCTTGTATAGCCGAGTGAAGTTTCAGTTTGAGCACAAACAGAGCTGCAGCCAATTATCTGTCAATGAGATACACTTCAAGATTGAAACACAGTTTGCTCCACTATCTGATAACCTCCTCCTGCTCCAAATTAGATCAAAAATCAGCTAGGTGGAATGATGATCAGATTCAGGATTTAAACTTACAGCTAAAGCAGTGAACAATTCTCTACTGAATTAAAAATGTTAAACAAATGCATAAATCATAATCTTTAGTAAAGTCAATGTTTGATACAGTACAAAAAACGTTATTCAACAAAAAAATTAACATTTGGTTATTTGACTAATCCACTTTTATTTTATATATAGTTGGACAGAAAATGGAGGAAGCCGAAGAGTCCACGCCCTCTCCTCCTGAAGAAGAAGTGCCTGTTAAAGTGCTCCCACCCATCCCCCAAGAGATTATGCTGAGCATCAGAAAAGCTTGTGATTAATGGCACGAATTATCTTTCCTCCTCCAATAATATTCATCTGTATTAAATTTTGTTCTGCATTTCAAAAACAATAGGAGATTTGACACTAAGTAAATATAATTGTTATTTATTTAATAGCATTTTGAAAATAAAACTTTTGCACATGCTCAATATTGTCAACATGTGATGTGTCTATATTATATGTATGCACTCCTGCAAGTGTACACACACACACACACACACACACTCTGGAATATGCACAGATTGATTGTCTTCATTGGATATCTTGTAAAAACAGTGCATATGTGCAAAATTTCATAGTATGTTAGAAAAAGCACAATGTTTAATAGACTTGTCAATAGATTGAGCAGCAGTTTAGTTATAAATAAAATTTGTGTACCAAAGACAGGTTTTGAGCTAAAATATTAGGCTTCGTAGTATTAATGCAAAAGAGCAAACCACCAAAACCTACTTGGTTTCTGTGAATCATCTATAAATCTGTGCTTAGATTTTTTTAAACTTACAATATACACTATAAAGTGGTTTTGTAATTTAATGAGCCAAATGGAACTTTCAACTTGTAGCTACAAGGAATTTGGCAAATTGGCATTTTACAAAAGTAACTTTTTTTGTTAAAATGTAGGTAAATGTAGTAATTGAGGATGAGGTTTATACAAGCTTTAAAAGTCTGCACTTTACTAATAATCTTTTGTTCACTATTTTAACAAGTATGGCATTAACAAAAAACTTATTGCATACAAAGCATACTAGTGTTTTAATTATTAAAACTCTCAGATCTCACTTACTTTCAGTATACAGTACACATGCACCAGACTGAATCTTCATTGCAAAAGGAAATATTACTGTTTGAGTCTAGAACAAACTACACTGCAGATTGCCACACCAATTTACAATACAGCTTTTCTATCAGATAATATGGAATGCTCAATCAATTTAAAATACCAAAGTTACTACTCCATTTCAATTAACTCACCTCCACTAGTGACATACATTAGTCTTACTGTAGCAGCATCAGTAAAGATAAAACAACTTATCCCCATCTCCTCCAGGGAGTCTCAGTGAAATATTGGTTTTTACAGAAATGAAGCAATATTGAAAGTTACACATTGCCACAATTTATTAAATGTAATGCAATCCCTATATACATCAACACAAAAAACTGCAGAGCCAAGGTTTCCTTCAGCATCACTCTGGTGCTGCTTTCAACTACAGTCTTGAGGCTTTAAAAGAAAGAAAAAGTACTTTGTATGTACACCCTACAAGCTTCACTGTACATCCTATAAAAAGTTATCCGTTTAGAATAAATTCCCATTTACTTGGGCTTTCAACAGCTCCTACTTGTGTTACTATCACAGTCTCCATTGCTTGTATTGAATTTTGTCCATTGAGCTGCTGGAATTTGCTTATAACTTGAATAGTTTAGCCTTCACCAAAGGTGCCTTCCTGCATAACTCGGAGGAGCAGTTGGGATCTGAAAGATAATTTTAAAAAAATTATAGGTACTTGTTGGAAGTTAATTTTGAGAAGTCTTGCAGCCAACTTATAGTTACAGTGTGCAATAGGTGGTTGAAAACCTGAATTTAGCAAAATTATTTTTTGCGTTCAATTTTAATAAAATGTAATTTCATTAGGAGTTGAGTATCTACAGTTGCATAAATGTAGATAAAAGATAATATCTGCAACAAATATTGAACTGCACTAGGGCAGATTTTTCTGTCAAAATAACACTGAGACTAATCAGACTATTATTTCTGCATAAATGGCACAGCAACTTCAGGCAAGGAACAAATGTGCAATTAAATGAAAATATCCTAAAAGTTGTGCCGTTCTGCTGTTAGCTTTGTAACAATGGCATTTTGTTGTCACCATTGATCTGCATTAAATGTCAGAATTTTGCTGTATATGTACGATAGGTCACAACTACACCCACCAGAGATTTGGGGCTAGTAATTACAAGTGCAAATGCACTAAGAATGTGATAAATGTTAATTACTGCCAATCAACATCTCTGGCACTGAAAGTTAATTATTACAATTGTGGAGTCTCATTCCTTCAGGTTTTGAATTTTTGGGGGACATTTTACAAATATCAAGTTTTAAATTTCATATTTCTTATTTTTTCTTTGGGTCTTGTTTTGCTTTCTTTTAATCCAATCCTTCCTTCCTTCACTATTTCTCTTCCTGTATCTGATTCGTCATTGAATTCATCCCCTTTAATTCACCCTCCTTCTCAATCCTACCACTGTTTATTTCTCAATCCTTAAATCTCATTTATTAAGGAGATGCCCTGTTGGTTGTCCTGTTCACTCAGGTCCAAGATGTCCTATTTCCCCTACTATATCATTATCAGCTCGCACTTTCAGCAATTCATGGGCAAAGTTCTTTTGAGTTAATAGGTGCAGGGCCAAGTCTAACTGGCCATTAGATACTGTATTACATCAACACCTGGCCAAATATATTGGTTACACACAATTCAAAAGAAAGACAGCCACACCTATGAAAAACATTCTTTGACAATTATACTGAAAAGTAGGTATGGGTTGGATTTTACCCTCCCCCACTGACAGGTGTTTTTCATGTGTCGGTACAGACTCGATGGGCCGAAGGGCCTCTTCTGCACTCTGTAATTCTGTGACAGGTTTGAAGGTGGGAGGGGGCTCATAAAATCTAGTTGGTGACCTTCCCCCCGCCTACCTGAGTGCTCTCGACCTGTCTGAAATTTTTTTTTTTTAAAAAGCAGGGGGCGGGGAGTCATCAGGTGGCCCATCCACCCCTGGACCAAATGAGGCCCTTACGTGATCAATTAATGCCAACTTAAGGGCCTCAATCCGACCCCACTGGTATTTTACCCACAGTTGGGGGAGACCTATGCTAAGCAACAAGTCCAGCAACTTTGGCTGTGTGGACTGGTGTTGGGCAAGGTCAGAAGTGGGGATGTTTGCTGATGATTGCACAATGTTCAGCACCATGCACGACTCCTCAGAGACTGAAACAGTCCATGTCCAAATGCAGCAAGACCTGGACAATATCCAGGCTTGGGCTGACAAGTGGCAAGTAACATTTGCGCCACACAAGTGCCAGGCAATCACCATCTCCAGTAAGAGAGAATCCAACCATTGCCCCTTGACATTCAATGGCATTACCATTGCTGAATCCCCCATCATCAACATCTTGGGGGTTACCACTGACCAGAAACTGAACTGGACTAGCCATATAAATACTGTGGCTACAAGAGCAGGTCAGAGGCTAGGAATCCTGTGATGAGTAACTCACCTGACTCCCCAAAGCCTGTCCACCATCTACAAGGCACAAGTAGGGAGTGTGATGGAATACTCCCCACTTGCCTGGATGAGTGCAGCTCCAACAATACTCAAGAAGCTCAATATCCAGGACAAAGAAGCCCACTTGACTGGCACCCCATTCATTATCTTAAACATTCGCTCCCTTCGCCACCACCACAGTAGCAGCAGTGTGTACCATCTACAAGATGCACTGTTGCAACTCACCAAGGCTCCTTAGACAGCATCTTCCAAATCCACAACCACTACCATCTAGAAGGACAAGGGCAGCAGATAGATGGGAACACCACCACCTGGAAGTTCCCCTCCAAGTCACGCACCATCCTGACTTGGAAATATATCGCCGTTCCTTCGCTGTCGCTGGGTCAAAATCCTGGAACTCCCTCCCTAACAGCACTGTGGGTGTACCTACACCACACGGACTGCAGCGGTTCAAGAAGGCAGCTCACCACCACCTTCTCAAGGACAACTAGGGGTGGGTATATGCTGGCCCAGCCAGCGAAGCCCACATCTCATGAATGAAGAAAACAAAAGGCAGGCACCCCCACTCCCTACCCCAGCTGCACAACAAGTTCATCCATCCCTTTAACCCTCTCCATTGAACCCGGCTCCCATACCCACCCCCAGCCCTGGACTTACCTGTCAATCCAGGCTCCTCAGCATTGGGAATTGATTGTGGTGCAGTGGCTTCCACTGCTGGGAGTATAAAGCTGCTGGCCGATCCAATTAGCTGGCAGCTAAGGTGGGCCTTCCTCCCGAAAAAGAGGAAGTCTCACCTTGAAGCAATGAATGCTGGTCGCAGCATTAAATAACCGCGGGGCAGGCGTTTGGATTGTGAGGATGCCACCCTCCCACCTTTTAACCAGGGGGGGGTGGAGGTGGGGAAAAGACTGACCACAGCACCCCAGCACTATAGGTAAAGGATACAAACAAACTACTAGAACTTGCATATCACAATCCAAAAAATTCCAAACTGTCTAAAAAAAATTATAGTTTCAGTTAGTTTACTCAGTTAATCCCCTTTAAATAAAACGATACTCTGAAGCGGAAAATAAATTCTTAATGGCAGAGAGGTTTAGTTCAATTGAGTAAATCACCTTTAATCTTTCGAAATCAAAGAATTTTCTTTACGTGCTTGTCAATTTTTTTAAAAAGATTATAAAATTAAGCAGTCAACTTTATCTTACAAAAAAAAAGATTAGGATATGAGGGAAGAAGCTGAGCTCAGGGTAGAATAAAAGTAAGATTTAATGCAGCCTGACTCAGATCGAGTTGGCAGTCAGGTAAGATGGTGATTTAAGGCCAGAGACTTTACAGTATTATCTATATGAGTGCCTGCAAAATCGTTGCTTATTTTAACTCCCTCTCTGACATTGAAGGCTCAAATGATCCATCTGTTGAAATACATTGGAGTTTTAAAAAGTTAACATCTGAAAATTTGATGAGATTAAAACTACCATTAAAAAGTTGTATTACTATATTGCATAGATCCAAAGGGTCACTTTTTATTTTAAATAATTTGCTTTTACCCAATAATTATCCATCTATTGGAATTACAAAAGATGATCTTATTCATATCCTTTTATAATCAACATCAATTAATTTCTCCGCTTTTAGACTTTAAGTTAAAACACCAGTCGTAAAATTCAAAAGTTCAACAAATTGATTCTTTAAAAACTTACGTTTCCACCATTAAGGACAACTGCCATTTCAGTAGGCTGATAAACATTGCTCCGAAGTTGAATGTTGGGTCTATGTCCCAGACTCCCATTGCGAAATCCAGATTTATAGGCTACGTGGTGGAGGTAAGGAAATACAGGAGACACACAAATTCGCACAGTACATAAAAGCAGCATAACAATCCTACTCAATTTCAAACTTAAACATTTCCTATTTTTGTTTTATGCTTTGAAGTAGTAAAGTATAACTGAATTTTTTTTTTTTAGCCAAAATCCCACTGAATCAATATGAAGCAGATATATTAGCTTATGTTATTGTTTAACAATACAGTAGCAAAAACATTTTCTGATTAATAAGCCACTACAACCCCTCCTAGCTGCTGCTATCTTTAAAAACATTCAGACCTCTCCATTTTCTGCAGTAATAATGGACTGAGTTAACTCCTGTTGTCTCTATGTGTTACACAGAAAACCATGCATTTCCTTTTGGTTGGGGAAGAAAGGTGGAGGAAAGGACAAGAGGAAAATAATGCAGCAAGGACAAGCCCCCAGCTTAACAATATCTATCAACAAATCAAACGTAGCTTTTGCTTACCTGCCCCAGATTCATCCAAAGAGAAAGCTTTATTTTCCATGTAAGTGCGTGGAAGTTGCAAATCTTCTTCAAAGTTAGTCTCACGTATTCTGGGCTGAACTGCGTCAAAGTAATCTGGTGTGTTGTGTTTTGATGGGATAATTGAACAATGAACTTCTGGGATGGCATGAAAAATAAGAAACACCCATCCATTGGTGACTAGTGCAATGGCGAGAGCAGGGTCATCCCACAAGGGTTGTTTTTTCAGCTCTCTGTTGCCGTACAGGTACATGGCCATCCAGGCCACCCAAATCAAAATGGAGAAGAAGATGGTTAGAATAACGCAGGCTCCGTTCTTCTTCCATTGCTTGAACTTTCCGCAGAGGGTTAAGAAAGAAAGCAACAAGGTGACAGCCATCAGGAACATAACATAAATCGATGCCATGACAAAGTCCATCTGCTCGTAGTTGCAAGCAGGTTTTTGATCTCTGACAACAGTCAGGATCAACCATTCCACTGCAATTATAACTTGAACTAGCATGAGGCAGATTGCAATGCCAGCTAGCAGCCATCCAGATGGGCCTTTGCCGTGCTGAACCAACTGACGCAGTCTCCATGCCTGCGCCAGCAAGCATGAAAAGCAAAGTGCAAACAGAACTCCCCATAAGAATCTTCTTGTGGGACATGTTCTTTTGTCTTCTGGTATAATGAATGCAAATGATAGTCCAAACAGCCCGAGTGTGCCAAGCAAGAACAGGAACTGGATTCCCAAAGGACTTTTCTTTTCTTTGTCTTTAATGAATGGTAACTTCACCAGAAGAATCAGCATCAGTAAGAATGCAGTTAGTACTCCTGCACCTGCTACTGCCTCCACAACTATTCCCCAGATTACATCCAGGCTGCACAGGTTCAGGTAGTGAGGAAGGAGGTTTAACCCGCAGCCCCTGTCTGGAAGAGGATTGCTCGAGTTCTGAGAGGATCCATAATTAATCACCGAGAGAAGAATAAATGAAGCAGCCGGAAGTATTTTCATATTGAAGTAAATGCTGGAAAAGAAATGGGGGTGGGGGCGGGGGAGGCAAAGAGAAAAGCAGATGTTAGCTCGAAGCAGACTACATTGCACACTATCCTCTTTTACCTTTGCTGCTTTCAGAATGATAAGTTTTTGCTGGTTTGAACACACATTATTTGTAAAGAGGCCAACATTCAAATTAGACAACACTTCAGTTCCATAGTTGTTGAAACAGAATGAAACAAACAATTCTCACCTCCATTTATGTCATAGAAATGAAATTAGTTAAACTGAAAGTTGTACAGCATTAATAGCTTTAATTTTATAGTGACATCTTGTAGAATGGTACCAGTCAATTTCAGAAAACAGAAAGAAAATGTGAGCAAGAGGAGATATTTTTAAATTCAGGGTAGGAACCTCTATTTGATCAATGTTCTACAGAAAGCCTGGGACCCTGGGCTGTAAGATCAAGTCTTATTTGTGCACCGAGTGTTGTACACACAAGAAAGTAATTGCCCTACCCATGAAATTGCTTCTTTCAATTGATCAAAAAGTGGTGGTCTTAAAAAGGTAGACTTGCTTCATTATGATTGGGTGCAGAAGATCGGCTGGGCAGAACAGAGAGGACAGCAGTCCGCACACCTGCCATTTAATGTGCAGATATTCAGCAGGTAACATTACCAACTGTGAGATCCTGCCATCCAACTGTTTCCTTCTGAAGCAATCCTTTCACACCCAGGAGGAGGAATTAAGTCTTATACCTCTAATTCACATCTCAACTGAAAAAATCCTTTCTAACATTGATACATCAGTCTAAAGCCAGAAATAAATTGTATGGTTTCCTCTTTTGCAGGGGAAGCTGTTTGCCTTTTTAATCACTTTAATTCTGCATAGATTAGCAAGTTGATCAGAAGTGGAGAAGTTTACAATTTAAACCAATAAAGCCATTTGTAAATGATTGTAATTATTCTATAAGTATCTTTAATATAATCAAACATTTAACAAGAAAAAAATGACTATTTAGTTGCAAGATACTTTAAACTTATAAAATGTTTCGCTGCACAAAATGGCCTTCATTAATTTCCATTTCCAAATACTTGCACCCTAAATTTCTTAAAAATCTGATGCAATATAAATATAGGATAAGGGATGGTACTGAATAATAATCAGGAAGAAGCTTCTAGTTATCTGTACTACTGAAGCCCATCAGCATAATGGAGAAAGGAGGAAAGATAAAATAAAGTGCAAGATCTAATAAGGGAGAATAATTTGTACAAAAGCGGTCCTGTCAGTCAGGCTTGTGACTACTATCCTCGGAATGATTACATGTGTCAAACTGAAGGCAATTGGTTTCCACAGCACAGAGATTTGATAAACATAGCAATAAATGTGCGTCTGATCTGAAGTATAGATAGTTAAATGAAATAATTTTCAATGGAGAGGAGGTTTGAGAGGTTTAAACACTTGAAAACTAACTTGTGGTAGCCCGAGAGCCACAGTTTAAATAGTGACATGCTTTTGAGAATCGGAGTACAAAAGCCCCTTTCAGCAATATAAGGCTGGAAGCCTATAATTAATATACCACATATACTGGTTTCCATGGTTACTAAATCAAACAAACATTTCATGGAATCTCTAACATTCCTGCATTTATTTCAAAATAATTCTTTCCAAAATGTTTACAATAGAAATAGGGATGATGCAAAAAAAATCTGTGATCTGTACACTTAATGTACAGGTAACAAGGTGGTTACACAATCATTTCAGTACATATGTTAACATGTATACCCAAAACAATCTATTGTGATTGTGTACTAAATAACCCAATCTATAGTCCATTTTAACTTGGTGGTTTTATTTTTCACCAATACCAGAACCCAGTTTTTTTCACAAACCATCATTCTATTCTGCCCAATTTGTTTGCATATCCAATTTTCAAAAAACATGCATTTTAGGTCTACCTTCAATATTTACAACCTTCAAAACAAAGTCAAAATAAAAAAGGTCTAATCTAGAGCTTGCTAAAGGCTATGCCGAAAGCCTCGACAAGAGGAACTTTGCCACTCTGAAAGGATACTGAAGGAAAAGTTTCTAAAACTTCACGTCATTGTGACTTCATTTTCCTCACTACAGCCAAAGGGTTTAAGAAACAGGAAAGCAGTAACGGCACAGCAAGCTAAAACATTAAATGGAATTGGAAAGTTGGCCCTTATCTCAAGAGGGCTAGGATACAAAAGGCTAAAGAATGATTTGATGAAAGTTGAAGGTATTAAGGGAAATGGATTTCCACTGCTTGGGGAAACTAGAACTAGGGGGTGGAGTCTAAAAATCAGAGCCAGACTTTTCAGGAGTGAAATTTAAAAACACTTCCACACACAAAAGAGATGGTAGGAGTTTGGAACTTTCTTCCACAAATGGTGATTGTTCCTAGATCAAATCTAAGATTGATAGATCGTTATCCCAATGGTTAGGGATACAGGGCAAGCCAGATTTATGGAGTTAGGTCACAGATCAGCCATGACCTCACTGCATTACAGAACAGGCTTGAGGAACTGTCCTACTCCTGCTCCTATAGATAGCTTACTCCTTGGTGACATGTGGACTAGGGTAATCATGGCCCCTTTGTCTGCAAACTCCCAAGACCTAGTAGAGAACTAGGCATTGAGCAGAGAGTCTGGCTCTGGGAATAACATCACGTCCTCCAGATTCCACCTCCAAGTCACACTCCATCCTGATTTGGACCTAAATCGCTTTTCATTCATTGTCAATGAGTCAACATCCTGGCTCACCCTACTTACCAGCACTGTGGGTATACCATCACCACATAAACTGACACAGTTTGAGGCAGCTCACCACCACCTTCTCAATGGAAACAAGGGTAGCCATTAAATGTTGGCCTTGATGGCAACACTCACATCCAGGAAGGTGGTGGTTTTTTAAAAAAACAGATCTGAGATTCTAAAATGGGACTGGTCTGGAGAGGGACAGATGATACACGACAACATCTTGCTGAGAACTTATTTAAAAAATGGTGATGTAAATCTGTACCACCCAATAAGAGGCTTCACCAGGAGTAGCAGCTACAGCCATGGAGACCAGTGGTCAGCAGAGATTACTGCACCAGACCAGGCAGTGTGTACAGGAAAGCAGATCCATAACATTCTCATTACCCAGTTCTCCAACTCTGCTCTACAACTGAATAGGATTGTTATTTACTATCCCCATTTAGTTAATGCTGCATATGCAGCTTTGCTTTCGAACAACAGATGCTTTATCTGCTGAACAAAGAAGAAACAGTAGACTAAATGATCCTGAAGTTATTTTGTGCAGTATTAGCAGTGTATGTGGTTAGAGGTAAATGCAGAATCAGAACCTGCTAAGTTGTCATGAACGGCTGTGATAGTTTTGAGTTTCGAATGTGCTGAAAGTCATTCTCCAAATTTAGGACTGGTATTGATTGATAAGCAGCTGCAGAGAAGCAGGCTGTCGAGAAAGTCCTGCATAAAACTGCATGAGCCTGCATCATGCCAGACGTTTCTGACGCCATACACTTTGTGGGCTCAGTACATTCAGAGCCAGTACCAATTGTCATTTGTGCAAAACTACTTAATGGCATAGAACAAGCATGAGAGTACTTACAATACATGCATAACATGGTTTGAGGGCATTTCAATGTTCAATCTGCAGAACTATAGCAAAGTTGGCATCTGTCATCATCATGTGTGCTCTGCCCAGAGGCAGCTCCTTGGTTTATAGCCTTTCCATTTCTCTCTATCCTGTGCCAGTTTTTAAATTTGCCAATGACTTCCTTCAAGGTTCGAGGCATATTCCCTTCTTCCCCCTTTTCCCTTGAAATCTTCTCTCCATCACGTCTCTTACAAGGCCATCTCCTCTTAAGATGTGTCCCACCCAGACTCTGTCTTTTCCTAATTACATTCAGCAAATTTCTTTGTTCATTCATCTCCTGAGCACTTAATGTGTTATTTTTTCTGTCCAGCTGATACTTTTTATTCTCCTCCAAATCCACATTTCAAAGTTATTTAGCAAATTAGTCTCCTGTTTCCATGAGGTCCAAGTCTCCCACCCAGACAAAACAACGCTCCAAATCAAACTCTTTACAAATCGCTTCTCGAGTTGTTTATTCAGCTTTCCAGTTCACAACCTCTTACCCCAAATACAGCCTTTTCCATTGCCCTCCACCTCCTCCTCCTCCTCCTCCTCCACCACCACCACCTCCTCCTCCTCCTCCTCCTCCTCCTCCACCACCTCCACCTCCTCCCTTCTTGTTGCATCTGCAGATATGATGCTTCTAAATACTTCAATTCTTGCAGTGGTTCTAGTTCTCTATGAATATGTAAATATTTCTTGGCACCTGCAAGGTTTCAGAATCCCCAAACTCTCACACAGCTTCTGCTCCTCTACCACTCCATCCAGGCTGCCTACCCCATTTTACCAAGGGCAATAATGCTCAATGCAAATGCCTTTTGTGAGCTGTGCTCAGCATTCAGGGTAGTGACCCGCACATTCTGAACATATTCCTGCAGAGATGCTTCTCCTGTGCCATTGTAGCTCCTCATGATGTTGATGTTGCTACATATTTCTGACAGGTCCTGAGCATTATGTTCATATTGTTGAGATAATGTTCATATCACCATATTTCATTCTTTGTGAGCAAGAGAGGGGGCTGTTTGTGACCCTCCCCCTCTGATTCTCCTGTCCATCCTAAAACATGAATTGACATAGCACCTTTCATATCCTCAGCTCATCCCAAAGTGCATCACAATCAACAAAAACAGAAAATGTTGGAAAAATGCTGTCAGACCTGCTGAGTTTTTCCAGCATTTTCTGTTTTTGTTTCAGATTTCCAGCATCCGCAGTATTTTGCGTTTATGCTTGTATCACAGTCTATTCCTTTCAGTTGACTGCATTTCTGTAAAACATAGTAACAGCCAACATGCAGACAAGGTCCCATGAACAGCACCAAGATCAAAGACCAGCTACCGTTTTGGTGGAGGAGACACTTTGGTTAAGGCACTAATAGTCCTCTGAACTTCAACATGGGCCACTGTATTTCCTATCTGTACTAGATATTAACAACTTGTGCTTATAAAGCATCTTTAATATTAAGAACTTGTGTTTATAAAGTATCTTTATGTCCTGTAGCACTTTACAACTGGCATATTCAGCAAAGACCATTGATACTGAGCTGAAAGGAGAGACATTAGGATATGTGAACAAACTCCGGGTCAGAGAGATAGGTTTAAGCAGTGTCTTAAAAGGAGGTAGTGGCATGGAGCAGTGAATGTTTAGGCTTAGGGCTGAGGTGGATAAAAGCACAGCTGCCAATGGTGAAACAAAGGGAAGGGGGGGATGCACAGAAGGCCAGAGTATGAGGAGTGAAGAGTTCTTGGACAGAAATAGGGAGGATTAGAGCATAGAGCAATTTGAACAAGAAGGTGAGAATTTTCAACTCAAGGCATTGATGGTTCAATGAAGCAAAGTAGAGCAGCAAACCCGGGAGTGAACTGGACTGAGTGAGAGTTAGGACAGAGGCAGCAAGTTTTTGATGAGCTACTGGAATAATCAAGACTGGGAGACAACAAAAGCATTGAAGTGGCTCGGAGAAGCAGCTGGGATGAGGCAGGGAGACTGGCAAATATTATAGAGGTGGAAGCGGACAGGTTCATGATGGTTAGTGAGGATTCATGTCCTTGTAGGGGAACTGAAACCAATAACCTTGTCACTCAGGAGGAGAGAGAGATACCACCAGGTCAACACTGACACAACTGGTATTGCTGCATTTGCTGTCTCTACCAGCACTTACAGGGCTTTCTCACTAAGTTAGGTTCCCCGCTTCGGCCCAAGATATTTTCATCAGGATCATGCATCTTATTCAGATTCTGGGTTTTCTATTTCCAAAGGGCATTGGCAGCTCGATAATTATCACCGATAGCCCCCCTCCGGACAGGGAGGGTTATCACCGACACCCCCCACCCGGACAGGGAGGGTTATCACCGACACCCCCTCCCACCCGGACAGGGAGGGTTATCACCGACACCCCCCTGATGCTGATAGTCGAGGTGTCACAGGGCATTTTGCTGTGTTTTTTTTTAAGTTTCTAATTTGCAGAGATTTCAGGCCTGGAATATGAACCCCTGATTCAGGAGGAGGAACCTCATCTTGATGGTGATTCCAGTTCTGATACAAGTCTCTCATTTTAAAATAAAATGAAATTGTCCCTTGTTAACCACTTGGTCTCTGCTCCCTCAATCATTTTGGATAAGGTGGAAATTGCCCCAACATGATAACAAAAAGCAAGGTCAAAATGCAATGGTAATGATTTGCACTGCAGCATTGGAAAAGTGGCAGATGATTTTATAAGAGCTTCTGAAAAGGGATTCGGGATCTACTTGGGGAAAAAAACATCCAGGCAGTGAACAAACTGCATGGACGAATCTTCCAGCTGGTTCAAAACTGGGACAAAGAGGATAAACCAAATCTGGTTGTATAATTCTCATGGAAACCAAGAAGCAAAGGGTTAAAAATGACAGGAAACACCAATGATATATTCCTACAATGATATAAAAGCCGTTTTTACATTAATCTCTGCTCGTATTTCCGATAGAATAGAAACAAAATGTAAGTTAACGAGATGTTAATATTCACCAGCACTGGCTCAGGATGTTTAAAAAGCAGGAAATCCGCAATAAACACATTGAACCCAGCGCCTTTTTGTTTTTATTGGTAACGTTGAGTTAAGAAACATTTCAATGCAAAATTGACCCTAGGAACCGTGTGCAGCCAGATATACATTACAATTCCGGACCAGAATAAACCACCGTGTGTAAAATTAGCAGCGACAGCTGAAATCCCGGTCCACATATCTGAACAATGAACCACCTCATTCTCTGGGCATAAATAACAAACCAGTGCACACATTTCAGGAGCGGAATCCGATTCCCCAGTTCCAAGGCAGACGGAGCTGTCAGTGTCCCAGTGTCTCTGGCAAGAGTGACAGGATCCAGGAGTGAGGTGTAGCCCCAGTTACAGACCCATGTTGGTGCCCCATGTGTGATCGAACAGTCCCCGTGTGTTCGGCACTGACCCTGATCCAGTTCCACACAAACTGGTTGTTTTCATTCCGACTCGGGAGCAAAACGCCTGTTGTTTCATCACAATTCCTCGCACTAATCTCCAGTCATCTGGGCCTCTTTAGGGGGGGTTGTTCCCCCCCCCTCCCGCCGCTTTTACACCGAACTATCTTGGATTTTAACTCAATATCCTTCACAATTCACACGGAGGGGCCATTGTGAAAATATCCAAACGGTGAAATGTTGTTTTACACTTAAACCCCCCACCCCCCCCCCCCGCCACCCCCTTCACACTGGACCCCCCCCCCCACCCCCCACCCCCTTCACACTGGAACCCGCCCCCCCCCCCCCACCCCCCACCCCCTTCACACTGGAACCCGCCCCCCCCCCCCCACCCCCACCCCCCACCCCCTTCACACTGGACCCCCCCCCCCCCGCCACCCCCTTCACACTGGACCCCCCCCCCCACCCCCCACCCCCTTCACACTGGAACCCGCCCCCCCCCCCCCACCCCCACCCCCCACCCCCTTCACACTGGACCCCCCCCCCCCCGGACAATCAGCCCCTTCACACTGGAACCCCCCCCACCCCCACCCCCCTCACACTGGAACCCCCCCCCGGACAATCAGCCCCCTCACACTGGACCCCCCCCCCCCCCGGACAATCAGCCCCTTCACACTGGACCCCCCCCCCCCCCGGACAATCAGCCCCCTCACACTGGACCCCCCCCCCCCCCGGACAATCAGCCCCTTCACACTGGACCCCCCCCCCCCCCGGACAATCAGCCCCCTCACACTGGACCCCCCCCCCCCCCGGACAATCAGCCCCCTCACACTGGACCCCCCCCCCCCCCCGGACAATCAGCCCCCTCACACTGGACCCCCCCCCCCCCCCGGACAATCAGCCCCCTCACACTGGACCCCCCCCCCCCCGGACAATCAGCCCCCTCACACTGGACCCCCCCCCACCCCCACCCCCCTCACACTGGACCCCCCCCCCGGACAATCAGCCCCCTCACACTGGACCCCCCCCCGGACAATCAGCCCCCTCACACTGGACCCCCCCCCCCGGACAATCAGCCCCCTCACACTGGACCCCCCCCCGGACAATCAGCCCCCTCACACTGGACCCCCCCCCGGACAATCAGCCCCCTCACACTGGACCCCCCCCCGGACAATCAGCCCCCTCACACTGGACCCCCCCCCGGACAATCAGCCCCCTCACACTGGACCCCCCCCCGGACAATCAGCCCCCTCACACTGGACCCCCCCCCGGACAATCAGCCCCCTCACACTGGACCCCCCCCCGGACAATCAGCCCCCTCACACTGGACCCCCCCCGGACAATCAGCCCCCTCACACTGGACCCCCCCCGGACAATCAGCCCCCTCACACTGGACCCCCCCCCGGACAATCAGCCCCCTCACACTGGACCCCCCCCCGGACAATCAGCCCCCTCACACTGGACCCCCCCCCGGACAATCAGCCCCCTCACACTGGACCCCCCCCGGACAATCAGCCCCCTCACACTGGACCCCCCCCGGACAATCAGCCCCCTCACACTCACTTTCAAACCACTTTTAAATGCAAAATAACAACAACAAAAAGATTCCAATTCGCCGGAAGCGGGACACACCTGAAATGCTCCGGGTTTGAGCCGGGATTTCGATCTAAAATGCGGCGCAGAGATTGTGTGGAGAGAGGTCGATGCTGTGGCTCATCCTCCCGGGGTGACTGGTGTCCGGCTGAAGCGGGGACTCGGTGTCTGTCTGTCTGTCTGTGTCTGTCAGTCTCTCTCTCTCTCTGTGTGTGTCTTTCTTTCTGTCTGTGTCTCTGTGTCTCTCTCTGTGTCTGTCTGTCTGTCTGTCTCTCTGTCTGTCTCTGTCTCTCTGTCTGTCTCTGTCTCTCTGTGTCAGTCAGTCTCTCTGGCTGTGTCTCTCTCTCTCTGTGTCTGTCTCTGTCTCTCTCTGTCAGTCAGTCTCTCTGTCTCTCTCTGTGTCTGTCTCTCTCTGTGTCTGTCTCTCTCTGTGTCTGTCTCTCTCTGTCACTCTGTGTCTCTCTCTGTGTCTGTCTCTCTCTGTGTCTGTCTCTCTCTGTGTCTGTCTCTCTCTGTCACTCTGTGTCTCTCTGTCACTCTGTGTCTCTCTGTCACTCTGTGTCTGTCTCTCTCTGTGTCTGTCTCTCTCTGTGTCTGTCTCTCTCTGTGTCTGTCTCTCTGTCTGTCTTCACTCCGAATGGCTGCTCCCCAATTGTAATTTCACTCCTGACGTCAGCCACATGGCCCCTGTGAAATTGACAAACCCCAGGTCCTGCACCAAGACTGAGCAACTGAGACAGGAGGACAAGTGTTGGGAATAATAATTCCCCCCCCCCGCGATGTCACAATGTGTGTGTAACAGAGTTTGACTCGTTACAAACTGTAACGTGACCCATTTAGGGGAATTCGGCTCCGCTCGGACTCCCTGTCAAAACTTTTCCAACCTTCTTAATGTTCCAAGTGTTGTCAGCTCTTTGTGTCCATCAGATAAACCACTTCAAAGAAGCCGCTGACTCTCTGGCAGCCGCACAGAGGCTGGGGTTTGTTTCCATGTCTCTCTCTCTGTCTGTGAAACGACAACAGTCACTCGTTTAAATTAAAACAATAACCACCTCACCTGAACTGATTCAATTGCGCTGAAAGGGGGTCGATTGGCGCTGACGTTGGCTCTTACAAGACACATGTGAGCAGCGAGCAGCCCCTATAGATTTACAGTTCACAGTCACAAATGACCAATAAGGCTCGTCTCAATAATGTTCAGCATCCTCAGACCCTGTGTTCACCAGCAGCAATTGTGGGAATGACCCAGAGCCAATGTTTGCCGGCGGAGAAACAGAACTGCGCGAGTTGATTAAAGAGCGGGTTAAGTTTTTATTTTCCCCCCTGAATAAATGTTGTTTATGATGCATCTTAACTCAGGAGCCCTTGGAGATGATTTTTATAGAAAATCTGCACTGCAGCAGCTGAAACCAAGCAACGCTGCCCTCTGGCGCTGCTTCCTCACAACCGACCCTGAGAAGACGATTCTTTTGTTTAAGAATGTTAATTTATTATTCATTAAAGCCATTTTTGTAGTTTTCTCATTTCGCTCTTTTTCTAATCGTTCGCCGTTCACATAAAATGTTAGTTTGAATTTTATACTCACTGATTAACTTCCTCCACCGTGGTAAACAATGCTGGTTATTAACATTTAATTAACACATCGTTAAGATAAAAGGACAGATGCAGATTAGTATAGCTATTTGCTCAGTAATATTTTATTTAAATTATAAATGTTTCAGCTCCAGCTGCAGAATTACATTTTGTAGAAAAATATATTTGTTCATGTTTACTATGATAAATCCAGCCAGAGGGGCAGTTTCTGCAGTGACATTGATATTTTAAAATGAATTGCAAATTAAGATGCCCTTTTAAGTCCTTAGGTACTGAGAGACTGACCAGCCACCAGGACTTTGCTTAGAGCACCCTAATAGCTTTTTAACACTTTTCAATTTCCCTTCTTGTCAGGAATTGCTTTCCCAGCTGAGATTGAAAATTCTCTGTATCAACTGCAGGTGTGAATCCCACTGTTTACCACCTTGTGCTTAAGTGTAGCAATGCTTCAGTAAATGCCATCCCAATTATCGTTAATTCTTAGACTTTTAACTGCGAAGTGGCAAAAAGTTACTGCATATCAAATCAGGAAAGAATTGGTCTCTGATGTAGATAGTAAAATACTTTTTCTGACTCAATGGCATAGTTGTAATGGCTTCTCCCTTAGTAGATGTCTTTTAAAGGCATTTGAATGTTGTTCATTATGTCAGCTATTAAAACTAGTCTGCTTGGAGCTTCTTAGATGCCTTATGCTTCCTAGAGTTATTCAGTGGATTGTGATGTGGATGTTGTCAGCTTAAGTAAGATTAGTAAGATTCTTAGTAAGTAAGTTAGTTAGTAAGATTCTTGCCTCCTTGTCAGAAACTAGTTGGTCAGGCCCCACTCCTGGATTTGAATCCTTAATCGAAGTTCTGCCATTCAGTGCAGCTGCATTGTCCCAATGCGGCATCCTGTGACCCCAAGGCTTTAGCTGCTCATTTCTAAGTTTCAGAAGACTATGAAAGATTCCTTAGCACCTAACCAAGGAGGGACCAGGATGTCTTGTCTAGTGTTCCTCCCTCGAGCATCACCAAAAGCAGATCATATTATTTATCTGATTTTACTATACACAAATTGGCAGCTGTGACTATGTAAATAACAAAATGACTGCACTTTAAAAAATAATTCAATTATTATTGACTGAAATGAAGTATTTTCGTATTACACTGCTGGTGTCATCCACTTTTATACCACCAGTTTGATATGAGTTCTTAGGGCGTTTTTAAAAATTAAATATGGAAGCTATCAGCTTGAGATGCTTTGAATGAATTCAATCGACATACTAACCATATGCACAAGGCATTCGTACCCAATCTTTGAATGCACTTGCTCATTGAAACATTGAAGATTCTGAAGGTGCTTGACAGTTTATTAGTGATGTCCCTTATTACCCTTTTTAATTGATGACTCTGCTTGTCAATGATCAATATAAAAGAGGGAGAATCACGTCCATGACAAGGAATCAATGCAGAATCATATCAGTAAAAAACATGACACTCAGATCTACACAAGTCCTGGTGAGATTTATATATTCATGTTCAAATCCTAAGGGGAAATGAATGAAATCCTCACATAACTGAGACAAAAACATTCTCTATAGGAATAGCCTGAAAGAGATAAGCAGTTGAAGTTGTAGATCAGTGTCAACAAGGGTGACAGATATTTAATTGTATTTAACATTTATTCAGCATAGAGAGACAATGCTGAAATGATATTTATATTATAAGACCATAAGACATAGGAGCAGAAATTAGGCCATTCGGCCCATCGAGTCTGCTCCCCCATTCAATCATGGCTGATAAGTTTCTCAACCCCATTCTCCCGCCTTCTCCCCGTAACCTTTGATCCCCTTACCAATCAAGAACCTATCTATCTCGGTCTTAAATATACTCAATGACCTGCCCTCCTCAGCCTTCTGTGGCAATGAATTAAATAAAATTACCACACAATGAAAAGAATGTGCTTTCATTGTCCTCTTCAAAATAGATCAAAACTCAGGGCCTAATGACAACAGCGGCTAACCCACACATTGAAGAAAGTACCAAAAATAGCCCTGACGTGTACAAGGCCCGTTAAAGATGAAAGCATCACACTCCACAGGCTAAACTGAGCACTGGGATTTCATTTCCTCCGATAGGTGCAACTCACTTGTAACCTTTAAGTCCTGACTATTTTTATCAAAACTAAAATTTAATAAAAAGTTTTAATAAAAGCTATTTTGCACAGCTCACCAGAGGGCTGGCACATATAAAAAGTTCAATAAGAGCCTGATGTGTGAGCTATTTATATAACCTGCAGATCTGATGTTGACAGTGACCTGCCTCAGAAAAAAAACTTCACCAGATATCAGAAATGGACAAGTAGGAAAAGGGAAAAACATCAGAGAATGGGGAGAAGATACAAAGACAATAATAGGTTTTTAGAAGGAGTGCCAAAGGTGCTCTGAAAGAGAGTCATATTATACCCAAAACATTAACTCTGTTTCTCTCTCCACAGATGCTGTCAAGACCTGCTGAGTTTTTCCAGCATTTTCTGTTTTTATTTCAGATTTCCAGCATCTGCAGTATTTTGCTTTTATTTTAGGTTTTTAGAAGCCTTTTGAAAAGAAGTCAATGTGCCTTTTGGAGAAATGTACAATGATATTGTGACTAAATGGTTAGGATTCAGTGGGGTAATAAGGAAAGAAACATTGAATAAAGTCAAGGCAGGTCCAGGGACATGAGGCTAAAGAAGATTGTTTGGAGGGTGGGTGGAACTGAGGCCATAAAGAGTTTTTACATACAGATTGAGTCAATTCACTGTTATCTAAGGTGACAGGATAGCTTAGCTGGCACAAGGGTGATGGCTGAGGAGGGGAAGACGTATGCTGTGAAGTTCTGGATAAGCTGAAGTTTTGTGAATGTTGGAGACTGGGAGGGTAGTGAGGAGACCATTGTGAGTGTGGGTCCATGACTAGTGTTTTAAACCTAAATAAAGGTAACCATGAGGAAACAAAGGCGGAGCTGGGTAAGGTGAACTGGGAAACGAGGTTAAAAGCTAGCACAGTCGAGTTGAAGTGGCAGATTTTTAAGGAGATATTTAATAACTTTCAGCAAAGATTTATTACAGTGAGAAGAAAAAGGCTCTTTGAGAAGGATGCATTGTCTGTGGTCAAATAAGGGAACTAAGGATGGTATCGAATTGAAAGAAATTCTGTACAAACCTGCGAGGTCAGAGGACTGGACAGACTTTAAGAACCAGCAAAGAATTACAAAAAAAACAATAGAGGGAGAAAGAGTCTGAGAGAAAGCTATCCAGTAATATAAATACAGATAGGAAGAGTTTCTACAAGTATTTAAATAGGAAAAGAGTAACTAAAGTTAGTGTTGGTCCTCTAGAGAGTGATTCTGGGAAGTTAATGGAAAACAAGGAAATGGTGGAGGCATTGACCAGGTATTTTATGTTTGTCTTCACTGTGGAAGACTTAGAAAACTTCCCAAAGATACTCAAATATCAAGAGGTGAAAGGGAGGGAAAAACTTAAAACAGTCACCATCACCAGGGAAAAGGTACTGGGAAAACTATTGGACCTAAAGGCTGATAAGTTCCCAGGACCTGATGGGCTGCATCCTAGGGTCTTAAAAGAAGTGGTTGCAGAGAGAGTAGAGACATTGGTTATAATCTTCCAAATTTCCTTAGATTCTGGAAGGGTCCCAGCGGATTGGAAAATAGCTAATGTAACACCTTTATTCAAGAAAGGATGGAGACAGAAAGCAGGAAACTATAGGCCAGTTAGCCTAACATCTGTCCTGGAGGAAGTGCTGGAATCCATTATTAAGGAGGCTATCGCAGGATACTTAGAAAATCATGATTTGATCAGGCAGAGCCAACATGGCTTTGTGAAAGGGAAATCATGTTTAATTAATTGGGGAGAGTTTTTTTAAACAGTAATAACATTCAAGGTGGATAAAGGGGAACCTGTAGATGTGAAGGAATTTTTTTTCGCCCAAAGGGTGGTCGGAGTCTGGAACAAACTTCCTGAAGAGTGGTGGAGGCAGGTTCGATCAAGATACTCAGAGTCACAGAGTCACAGAATTGTTACGGTGTAGAAGGAGACCATTCGGCCCATCCTGTCTGCACTGGCTCTTTGAGCATTTTAATTTAGTGCTAATCTCTTGCCTTTCCCCGTAATCCTGCCCATTGTTTCTATTAAAATAATCATCCAATTGAACTTGCCTCCAGGCAGTGCATTCTAGGCCTGAATTACTCGCTGTGTGAAAAAGTTTTTTCTCACCTCGCATTTGCTTCTTTTGCAAAACACTTTAAAACTGTGCCCTCTGGTTCTTGATCTGTTTATGAGCAGGAACAGTTTCTCTCTCTCTACTCTGTCCAGGCCCCTCATGATTTTGAAAACTTCTATCAAGTCTCTTCTCAGCCTTCTCCTCTCCAAGGAAAACAGTCCCAACTTCTCCAATCTTTCCTCATAACTGAAGTGTCTCATCCCTGGAACTATTCTCATAAACTTCTTCTGACTTTCTCCAATGTGTTCACATCCTTCCTATAGAATGGCACTTAGAACTGTCCACAATACTCCAGCTGAGGTCTAACCAGTGTCTTATATAAGTTCACTATAACCTCCCTGCTCCTGCACTCTATGCCCCTATTAATGAAGCCTAGAATACTGTATGTTTTAGAAACAGCTCTCTCTACCTATTCTGCCACCTATAATGACTTATGTACATATACACTCAGGTCTCTCTGCTCCTGAACACCCTTTAGAATAGTATCCTTTACTTTATACTGTCTCTCCATGTTCTTTGTGCCAAAGTGTATCACACCACACTCCTCCACACTGAACTTCATCTGCTATCTATCTGCCCACTCCACCACTGTGTCAATTTTGAAGTTCTACACTGTCCTCTTCACAGTTTACAATTCTCCCAAGTTTTGTGTCATCCGCAAACTTTGAAATTGTCCCTTGCACACCAAGGTCTTGATCATTAATATATATCAGGAAAAGCAAGGGTCCCAATACTAACCCCTGGGGAACTCCACTACAAACCTTCTTCCAGCCTGAAAAATACCCATTACCCATTATTCTCTATTTCCTATCCCTCTGCCAATTTTGTACCCACGTTGCTACTGTCCCTTTTATTCCATAACCTATAACTTTCCTCACAAGCCTGTTGTGTGGCACTGTATCGAGTGCCTTTTGGAAGTCCAAATACACCACATCAACGGCCTTTCCCTCATCAACCATCTCTGTTACCTCTTCAAAAAACTCCAGCAAGTTAGTTAGACATGATTTTCCTTTATCAAATCCATGCTGACTCTTCAGAATCAATCCACATTTTTCCATGTGACTATTAATTCTATCCAAAATAATTGCTTCTAGAAGTTTCCCCATCACCGAAGTTAGACTAACTGGTCTGTAATTACAACCTTTTTTGAACAAGGCCGTAATGTTTGCAATTCTCCAGTCCTACAGCACCTCCACCGAATCCAGGGATCATTGAAAGATTATTGCCAGTGCCTCTACAATTTCCACTCTCACTTCCTTCAATATCCTTGGATGCATCTCACCCGGCCCCGGTGCCTTATCAACTTTAAGTACTGACAGCTTATCCAATATCTCCTCCTTATCAATTTTAAACCCTTCTAGTTACTGAGTTCCCTCCTTTGTCACCATGGCCTGGGCAGCATCTACCTCGTAGGTAAAGACAGATGCAAAGTATTTATTTAACACCTCAGCCAATTCAAAAGGGAATTGGATTGCTACCTGAAGAGAGAGAATGTGCAAGGTTACGGGGATAAGGCAGGGGAGTGGGACTAGGTGGAATGTTCTTTCAGAGAGACAGTGCAGACTCAGTGGGCTAAATGTCCTCCTGCTCTGTAAAGTTACTGTGATACTGTATGTTTGGTGTACTTCGATTTCCAAACGGCATTTGATATGGGGCCATATCAAATGTTACTACACAAGATAAGAGCACATGGTCTAGGGGGTAACATATGATCATGGATAAAGGATTGGTTAGCTAACAGGAAGCAGAGGGCAGGGATAAATGGGTCCTTTTCAGATTGGCAAGCTGTAACTGGAGTGCCACAGGGATCAGCACTGGGCACTCGAGTACAAGAAGATCAACTAGTCACCCCTGCAGCTGCAGGTGAAGCCTCTGTCTCTCTGTTACTGGAGGTCCAGGCACTTAAAGCAGAAGCGACAATCATAAAGGAAATAGTGCAGCTCCTTCAGCTACCCTGCAGAACCAAATGTCTCCAAACCCACTGCCAAACTACCAAAGTCAGCACTACCGGAATCACCCAACATAACAGCTGCGATATATCACCATCTACTCCTCACCAACAAGCCAATGATTCATTTTTTAAAAAACTTTTATTTGGACTCTTAACTTCTCATTTCTGATCTGTGTGTGTGTGGGTTGCATATTTATTGTTTTCTTGGGTTTTTAGTAACTAATAAACTCGCTCTTTCTTTGACTCAAGACAGCCTGGTTAAATTAGCTCCTGCTAAAACAGATACATTTGGACTGGAAAAAGGTATCCAGGAGGGAAGGGATCTTTTTTAAATTGACCTTGTTGTCACTAACTGAGAAGGGCAGACAGCTCAGCTCATTCCTCCACAGAACAAAAGTGGGGTCCTGTTTGGGAAGTTAACACATTTGGGGACCTTGCCCAGGGACCGATCATATTAAGGTAGTAATTGGAATCTAGTACAACTTGAGATGTGGCTGCAGCCCTGAAAGCAGCTGAATAAACTCACTGGGCAGAATCACCTGGTCCCATTGGCGTTGGGTGTCAGGGTGAGGCGGGTGTGAACAATGTGGTGAGGAGGCCAAAAATCAGTTTTACGCCATTGTGAAACCAGTTTGTGATGGTCTGCTCCACCCGTCAATGTTGGGCCACATTTCCTGCTGCTGCCTGTCGGGAACCTAATTTAAATACTTTAGCATCTCATTATAAGCCCTGCTCAGGAGAATCATCCCCCCACCCCCACGTCAAATCTACCGCCCATGTCAGTGTGACTTTAGAACAGTCTGTGCTTCACGACTGCCAGGAGTGCACCAGGGCAGCTGAACCTTCGAGGGGAACCCGGAGGTGAGTGCACACAACCTCACGCAGTGTTCACGAACATCACCCGTGGGACATCGAGGGAGAGGTGCCGGGTATTTGTGAGGTGGGCACTGGAAAGTTGTTTATTCCCGACTGGATTTCAGTGTGGTGCTGGGGCAAGGACTCCAGTGCGGGTCAGACTGGGGTGGAGGGGTGCAGTAGCAAGGTAGCATCAACTGAAGGAAGCACAAGCTGGGGTGGGAGTGGTGAGGGAAGTGGCCGCGCGTTTGGAAAAGTTTGTCAGAAGTGAGCATCCTTCCAGTGCTGAGACCGTTCAGCTGCAGCTCCATTGACTGGCTGGGATCCAAGCCTCTGAAGCTTTTCTGCCCATTCAAGCAACACAAAAGCATGAAAGTGCCACCAAATGCTCCAGAACCTTTCACCCCCTCGGGCACAGACTGCAAATTAATGTGAGTTTTAGGGGGCAGCAGAACAATTGGCCGACTGGGCAAGTTGTACAATCCCCTTGTGAAAGGTGGCGATGGCGCAGTCACTGGTGGAGACGCTCACAGCTCCTTGTAATGTCTTTATTCAGGGTTGGACCAGTTTCCATCATGGTTCAAGCTAACAGTGCAGCTTTGCAGTGTGGGTTAGGAGAATGCCTGTACCTGAGCTGAGAGCACAACCTGCAGTCCAGTGGGCAAAGCTGCTGCCAATCGGTCAAGTGGAGTGGGGCGGAGGTGGGCGGGGTTTCAGGCAGCCAATCAGCGCACCACACACTGGCCATCCAATTTTTATGCCAGTGGCTCCTCTCAGGGCTCCCCAGGTGACCTGTGTGTGGTTTCACAAGCCTCCAAGCACAAGTGTATCCAGGAGGTCACGGACACCATCTTCGCGAAGGCACAGAAATTTGTGCATTTCACCCGGGATCAGGAAAACCAGGAAGCAAGAGGTCTGGGATTTGCACAGATCTCAGGTTTTCCACAGGTGCAGGGTGCCATTGACTGCACTCACATGGCACTTAGGTCTCCATGGCAACAAGCAGTCAACTACATCAACCGCAAGGGCTTCCACTCGCTGAATGTTCAGCTGGTCTGTGACCACCACAAACACATCCTGCAGGTCTGCGCACGACTCCCAGGGACTGTGCACGACTCCTACATCCGTAGCAGGTCTCAGATCCCTGACACCTTCCAGGGTCCACAGAGGCTGCAGGGGTGGCTCCTTGGGGACAAGGACTAACCAGAGAGGACGTGGCTGATGATGCCTGTGCGGTGGCCTCAGACTGCAGCAGAGCGACAGTACAACGAGGCTCATTCTGCAACCTGGGCTTTGGTGGAGCAAACTACAGGCATTTTCAAAATGAGATTCAGGTGCTCAACAGGTCTGCTGTGTCAGGAAGATATAATAATTCTCATAACGTTCTTGGAATTTATTGTAAAGTATAGTAATAGAGGGTTTGTGTCCATGTCTGTGTGTGTGGGACTTAATTGGATTAAAGGCAGCTGGTCTGAAGGCTTTGATGTATCAGAAGATAAGCTCGGTTTGAAATGTTAAGTAGGTAAACATGGGTGTGAAGGAAACATTTGCATTTTGAAATAAGCCAGACTAGATTGATTTCAAAGGAGGGGTGAAATCTGTCACCTAGCCAGGAGAAGTTTAGAAACAGTTTGTTTATTTTTCCTAAGATTACTGATAAAATTGGCACTATGAGAGGTTTTTATTATCAGAGAGGTAAAGTCCAAAGTCATAGTGAAACATTGGGAATTTTCATTCAACGGGGTATATATGGATAAAGGAGAGAAGGCTGTGTGAAAGGAAAGGAATTCTAAGATCTAAACAAATGTGAAAAAGCCTTCAGCGTCTATGTCTCCAGCTGCTGTCTACAAAGAACTGAAGTTAAGAAAATTCACTTAGAAATCGACTGGTTCAGGGTATCGTGTGTCACTTTGCCTGGGTCTGTTAAAATCGGTGTGTCTTACTGTTGCCTTAATGAAAGTGTAACTGGGAGTTAGATTAAGTAGGGGATTTAGAAATTATTATTGTAGTAATTTGTAGATCTATGTATGTGCTTAAAATAATTTCTTCTATTAATAAATGTTTAATTTAGTTTTATAAGAAACCTATAAGACTTGGTGGTCTTATTAATACTGAATTCAGGGCACGCATCTTGAAATTTACACAAATTGGAAAACAGTTGAAGCAGTTGTTTCAAGTTTCCCTTTGGGATTTGAGCAGCTCAGCATTTACCATCGGCTGTGCCATAACACACTTGGGGGCACTTTGCAGGATATATTTGAAATTCTGTGATTGGTTTGGAGTTGATGACTTTTAAGATTACGAGTGTGAGAAGCACTTTGAATTCAGGAGTTGGCATGAGGTTTTTTTCCAAGTAGTGAGACTGCAATATGGCTTTGGCAGTTGCTAAGACTTGTCTGGGAGTTGAAGTTAGAACTTTGGCTGGTTCACAAAAGGTAAATAAAGTTAAGTTAATGGAATTGGTGGATAAGTAACAATCGGGATTGCCTGCAAGGTGGGGGGGAAGGAAATCAGATATAATTGAAGGTGTAGCACAACATTTAAAGTTGGAAGCGATACCTGACACTAGTGAGTCACAGCTGGAGGTAGTGAGAGTTCAGTTACAAATGAAGACGCTTGAACTTAAACAAGCAAAGGAACTGAAAAAATTGGAACCTGAGGGAGCAGAAACAGAAAGGGAAGAAAGAGAAAGGGGGCATTTCAAAGGGAGCAAGTGGAAAGGCAGGAGAAAGAAAGGAAACTGAAACTGGAATTCCAGGCAAGAGAGAAGGATTAAGAAAGAGAGGCAAGGGAAAGAGAGAAGGAACGAGAAAGGGAATATCAACTTAGAAGGCTAGAAGCTAAAAAAGAGATCTCAGATTCTGAGGAAAGTTCTGATGATGAAAAAAACATTTAACCTGAAACCCAGTGGAGAGATGTTTAAATTTGTACAAAGTTTGAGGAAGGAGGTGTTGAAGCATTCTTTATTTCATTTGAGAAAACAGCTAAACAGATGAAATGGCCACAGGAAAACTGGACATTGTTGTTACAATCCAGGTTGGTGGGTAGAGCACATGAGGTTTATGCTTCACTGTCAGAAGAAATGTCGGTGATCTATGATTTTGGTTAAAAAAAGAGGCTATTTTGAGTGTATATGAGTTGGTTCCTGAAGGATACAGGCAGAAATTTAGGAATATGAGAAAACAGCCTGAGCAAACTTATACTGAGTTTGAGAGAGTAAAACAAAGAATTTTGACTGGTGGATACGGGCATTAAAGATAGAGACAACATATACAGTCCTTAAAGAGGAAATTCTTTTGGAAGAATTTAAAGATTCAATTCCTCCGGTAGTGAGAACTCATGTGGAGGAACAGAGGGTTCAAACACTAAGACAAGCAGCAGGGATAGCTGATGATTATGAGTTAGTTCTTGGAGCTAAACCTTTTTTTCATCATTCTTTTAAATCTGAAAAGGATAAGAAGTGGGAAGGTGAAAGGAAGGTGGGTAGTCAGGGAAGAGGAGTAGGTGGAAATTCCCAGGAAGTTTTTTCCCAGAATAAAAAGGAAGATGCTGAAGGTAGAAGTGACATTTGAAAATTGGGGTGTTTTCATTGTAATAAAGTGGGACACTTGAAATCTGGGCATATTAAGTTGCAGGGAAAACCTGTTGGGATTATTGGGATGCAGAAAAGTTCTGGAAGTAAAAGTGCTGTGGGTTCTGAGGTTCAGGCACAGGTGAAACCAATGGTTTGTGTATAGGTGAAACGGGGAGAACCAGTGATAGATAAAGATGTGGAAATGTGTTCACAATTTACCCAAGAGAATTCTGAGGAGAATTCCAATTTGTGCAGAAAAGTTTAAAGACTTTGTATGTGAAGGGAAAGTATTTCCATGTGTACAGGGTGGAGCTGGTAAAGATGTTAAAATATTAAGAGACACAAGGGCTAGTCAATCCTTAATGTTGTGGAGTAGTGACATTTGTTGTTCAGAGGGAGTATTGCAGGAGCAGGTATAATGACACAGCTGTTGCTAAATGCTGAGTTGTTCAAATCCCAGAGGGAAACTTGAAACAACTGTCATAACCCATCTTTACAGTGTGTATGTTTTGAGATGCAGGCTTTGAATTCATAGGGCAGAAATTTTCACTTGGTGGGTGGGCACATGCCCGACCTGCTCGAGCGTTGAAATGACGCATGTTGACGTTAGCCAAGCATTCCGATGTCAATGCACAGTTATGCAATAGTTCAGTCGGAGGGCGCACACTGGAGTTGGCAGCACACCCTCTGACTATTAAAGGGCCTGTTATGGCCATTAAATAATCAATTAAATTAAAATTTTCGCTGCCCATCCTATCTAACAGTTGGTGGGCAGGTGAAAAGGCCAAGCGGCCTTTGCAATTTTTTGGTAACCTCATCCACAGGCAGAATGAAGTTTCCAAAAGCAAATAAAAATAAAATAAAAGTTTTAAAATTTAATTAATAACATGTCCCTGCTCATGAGGGGATATGTTTTATTACAGCTCTGTGCCTCAGGGAGATTATACAGCGCTCACTCGAGTGCATGCACAAAGTTCACACTCAGTCTGCTTGCCCTCCTCCCCCCACCTGCACAGGCAGTGCTGAGTGCTGTCGCTTGCCTTTCACGCTGGGCGGAACCTATCTGGCTCACCAGGGTGAAATCACGGTGCTGTGCCAATCGTGGGCAGTGGTCAGCTTCCTGACCGTCCCCACCCGCCCCCACTGAGCCCGCCCACCAAGGGCAAAATTCTGCCTATAGCAATAAGACCACTGAGCCCCAAGAGGTTTTTATAAAATTAAATTTAACAATTATTAATACAAGAAGGATTGTAAACACATACATACGTCTACAAAATTACTACCATAATAACTACAAAAATCCCCTAATTAATCTGACTCTCAGTTACACCCCTGTTAAGGCATCTGTAAATCTCATAGATTTAAAGAGACACCTGGCAAAGCACACCCTGGACAGTTACATTCAAAATGAGTTTCTTTCAGCTCTGGGTCCTTACAGACAGCAGCTTGAGGCTTACAGGCTGGAGGCTTCTCACACTTATTGGATCTTAAAATGCCTCTACCTTATACACAATCCCCTTTCTCCTTTATACATATAAATCTCTTTGAATGTAAATTCTCCATTGTATCACTAGGATTTTAACTTTACTTCTTCTAACAATAACATCCTTTCATTCCAGCAATTTTATTAATAAGCTGAAAAATAAACACATTGCTTGGTGTCTCCTAGCTCGGTGTAAGATTTCACCCGCAGCCTCGAATGGCTTCTTTTAACAAATGCAAATTTACACTTTACCTTCTGCCCTCCTTATGCTTACCTGATTAACAGCCTGGAGAAGTGTGTTCAATAGAACTGTTGCAGAGAGAGCATCCTGGATTGTTTCCAGCTTGTGTTATAACGAGATCACAGGAAGTTCAAAGGCAGGGAGAAGGGGTGGAAATCCAATTAGTTGACACTGTGTTTGATAAAGTTGGTTCAGGAAGAAAGTCTGGAAGACAATTCAGCTGAAGTGTTTAACTCAAGGAGGTTAGTGGAGTTACAGAAAAAGGATTCGCAAATATAACATATATATCAGACAGCGGACTCAGAACCAAAGGCAAAATGTAAAATGTTTTAGTGAGAAAATGGAGGCCTTATCATGTTTCAGCAAATGAAATCTGGAAGGAGGTGCATCAGATTGTACCAGCATTTGGATATAGAAATGAGATTTTTAAAAAAAAAAATCATTTATGAGATGTGGGCTTCGCTGACTGGGCCAGCATTTATTGCCCGTCCCTAGATGCCCTTGAGAAGGTGCTGGTGAGTTGCCTTCTTGAACCGCTGCAGTCTATGTGGTGTAGGAAGGGAGTTTTGACTCAATTTTGACCTAGCGACAGTGAAGGAACGGTGATATATTTCCAAGTCAGGATGGTGAGTGACTTGGAGGGGAACTTCCAGGTGGTGGTGTTCCCATCTATCTGCTGCCCTTGCCCTTCTAGATGGTGGTGGTCATGGGTTTGGAAGGTGCTGTCTAAGGAGCCTTGGTGAATTCCTGCAGTGCATCTTGTAGATGGTACACACTGCTGCTACTGTGCATCGGTGGTGGAGGGAGTGAATGTTTGTGGATGTGGTGCCAATCAAGCGGGCTGCTTTGTCCTGGATGGTGTCGAGCTTCTTGAGTGTTGTGGGAGCTGCACTCATCCAGGCAAGTGGGAAGTATTCCATCACACTCCTGACTTGTGCCTTGTAGATGGTGGACAGGCTTTGGGGAGTCAGGAGGTGAGTTACTCATCACATGATTCCTAGCCTCTGACCTGCTCTTGTAGCCATAGTATATATGTAGCTAGTCCAGTTCAGTTTCTGGTCAATGGTAACCCCCAGGATGTTGACAGTAGGGGATTCACTGATGGTAATGGCATTAAACATCAAGGGGCAATAGTTAGATTCTCTCTTGTTGGAGATGGTCATTGCCTGATACTTGTGTGGCCCAAATGTAACTTGCCACTTGTCAGCCCAAGGCTGGATATTGTCCAGGTCTTGCTGCATTTGGACATGGACTGCTTCAGTGTCTGAGGAGTTGTGAATGGTGCTGAACATTGTGCAATCATCAGCGAACATCCCCACTTCTGACCTTATGACGGAAGGAATGTCACTGATGAAGCAGCTGAAGATGGTTGGGCCAAGGACACTACCTTGAGGAACATTTGCAGTGATGTCCTGGAGCTGAGATGCTTGACCTCCCACAACCACAACTATCTTCCTTTGTGTTAGGTATGACTCCAACCAGCGGAGGGTTTGCCCCCTGATTCCCATTGACTCCGGTTTTGCTAGGGCTCCTTGATGCCACACTTGGTTAAGTGCTGCTTTGATGTCAAGGGCAGTCACTGTCACCTCACCTCAGGGGTTCAGCTCTTTTGTCCATGTTTGAACCAAGGCTGTAATGAGGTCAGGAGCTGAGTGGCCCTGGCGGAACCCAAACTGGGCATCAGTGAGCTGGTTATTGCTAAGCAAGTGCCGTTTGATAGCACTGTTGATGACCCCTTCCATTACTTTACTGATGATGGAGAGTAGACTGATGGGGTGGTAATTGGCTGGGTTGGATTTGTCCTGCTTTTTGTGTACAGGACATACCTGGGCAATTTTCCACATTGCATGGTAGATGCCAGTGTTGTAACTGTACTGGAACAGCTTAGTTAGGGGTGTGGCAAGTCCTGGAGCACAAGTCTTCAGTGTTGTTGCTGGAATATTGTCAGGGTCCATAGCCTTTGCAGTATCCAGTGCCTTCAGCCGTTTCTTGATATCACGTGGAGTGAGTCGAATTGGCTGAAGACTGGCATCTGTGATGCTGGGGATTTCTGGAGGAGGCCAAGATGGATCATCCACTCGGTACTTCTGGCTGAAGATTGTAGCAAATGCTTCAGCCTTATCTTTTGCACTGATGTGCTGGGCTCCTCCATCATTGAGGATGGGGATATTTGTGGAGCCACCTCCTCCAGTGAGTTGTTTAATTGTCCACCGCCATTCATGATTGGATGTGGTAGGACTGCAGATCTTAGGCCTGATCTGCTGGTTGTGGGATTGCTTAGCCCTATCACTTGCTGCTTATGGCATGCAAGTAGTCCTGTGTTATAGCTTCACCAGGTTGACAACTCATTTTTAAATATGTCTGGTGCTGCTCCTGGCATGCCCTCCTGCACTCTTCTTTGAACCAGGGTTGATCCCCTGGCTTGATGGTAATGGTAGATTGGGGGATATGCCGGGACATGAGTTTACAGATTGTGTTTGAGTACAATTCTGCTGCTGCTGATGGCCCACAGCGCCTCATGGATGCCCAGTCTTTAGTTGCTAGATCTGTTTGAAACCTATTCCATTTAGCACGGTGGTAGTGCCACACAACACGATGGAGGGTATCCTCAATGTGAAGGCGGGACTTTGTCTCCACAATGACTGTGCAGTTGTCACTCCTATTGATACTGTCATGGACAGATGTATCTGCGGCAGGCAGGTTGGTGAGGATGAGGTCAAGTATGTTATTATCTCTTGTTAGTTCCCTCATCACCTGCTGCAGACCCAGTCTAGCAGCTATGTCATTTAGGACTTGGCCAGCTCGGTCAGTAGTGGTGCTACCGAGCCACTCCTGGTGATGGAGATTGAAGCCCTCTACCCAGAGTACATTCTATGAACTCATGGAAAATCACCTGGATTGCATAGGGATGTAGTCAAATTCTGTAGAACATGTCACACATGTCAGGTGATAGGGAAACCACGAGCAGTGGTTAAGCCGGCACCTTTAATTCCCATTCCAGCATTTGAAGAACCTTTCACTAGGTTCATGATTGATTGTGTAGAACCCATCCCTAAGACCAAAAGTGGAAATCAGTACTTACTGACAATAATGGATGTGTCTGCATGCTTTTCTGAAGCGATACCTTTGAGAAATATTACAACAAAGAAAATTGTGGAAGAGTTAACTACATTTTTTACAAGATATGGTTTACCTAAAGAAATACCATCAGGTCAGAGTTCAAATTTCATGTCACAGCTGTTTAAGGAAGGAATGTACAGTTTGGGGATAAAACAGTTTAAGTTAACAGTTTATGATGCTGAGTCACAAGGGGCTTTGGAAAGATGACATCAAACTCTAAAAACTATGATGAGGGTGTATAGTCAGGATTATCCACAGGATTGGGATAGGGAAATTCCGTTCTTGTTATTTGCTGTCAGGGACGCTCCTAATGCATCAACTGGTTTTAGTCCTTTTGAACAAGTTTATGGTCATGAGGTAAGGGGATTGATTCATGAGAAATTGATGGGTCAAAATTCAGAAACTACTCTCCTGGATTTTGCGTCAAATTTCAGAGAAAGTTTGGACAGAGTATGTGAGTTAGTTTGGGAACATTTAAAGATATCCCAGCGAGTGATGGAAGTGAAGACAGACAGGAAAGCTACAGCTCGGAGTTTTGTTGCTGGGGCGAAAGCATTAGTTCTGTTACCAGTACTGGGTGACTCATTAAAGGCAAGGTTTAGTGGGCCTGACATGATGGAAAAGAAGCTGAGTGAAGTGAATTATTTAATAAATACTCCAGACAGAAGCAAGGAGCAGAGGGTGTATCATGTAAATATGCTTAAAAAGCACTTTGACAGGGCAGAGGACCAAAAAGAGGTGATAGTGTTGGTAGATAATGAGAAAGAAGTAGAAATGCAGGATTCTGAAATTGATTTTCCTCTAATCAAATTGGATAATGAGGGGGTGCAAGTATCAAAGTGATTTGGAGAAGTTATTGCAGTCACACACACCTATCTGTGGAAATAAGTTGGGGAGGACAAATTTAGCTACACATGATGTGAGTGTAGAAGTTTCATCTTCGTGAAGGCAACATCTTAATAGGTTAAATCTGGCAAAGTTATCACAAGTACAGAAAGAAATCGAATTCATGCTTCAAATGATATAATTGAGTCTAGTTGCAGTAACTGCAATTTGTCTATTGCACTGGTACCAAAACCTTTGGGATTTGAGCGGCTTAGCATTTACTAATGGCTGTGCCATAACAGCTGGAGCACTGCCATACAGTCCACCCAAGGGGCTGCGCATCATCATCGCTTGCTACATGAGACACAACCCGGCGCTGCAACCAGGGGAGGACCTGGCTGAGGGAGACCTGCTGCTGTACATCTATTTCCCACCGAGGTGCATGTCAGTGCGCTGGTGGGGGGTGTGGGTGAGCGCTGTGACGGGACTTCAACGGTACTGCCCTCAGGGCCCTCATCCAAGGTGCTCTTGGCGCTAGGGTCAGGGCCAAGGTTACCTGAGGGCGACTTGTCAGCTGTGCCTAGGGGAGAAAGTGGAGACTATTAGTGCTTGGCAGCCATGATACACACAGAACAATGAACTCAGAGTAGCGTGGAGGGAGGGATAATGTGGTGCAGAATCCTCACGTGGGTGTTTGTTGCCGACCTCACCATAACTGCAGGAACGGTGAACGTCCTCTCTGGCCAGCTCCGATGCGCGACTCTCGAATGGGGTAAGGATCTTGATGTCCGGCACCCCGCCCCTGGTCTGGGACCCCTCCCAGTGATTGTGCGTCATCTTGTCCGGCATAAAGACAGATGGAGAGAGTGTGAGCAAGGCACATGCCCGGCCAAATGAGAAAGATACCAGGCGTGTGTGTGTGCTGAGTGCAGCCATGGACGGGATGAGGAGGTAATTTCCAGAGGAGATGAGGCCAGATGGAGATGTGGGGGTGTGTGTGAGAGAGTGAGTGGTGATGTCCCTTGAGCTGGCAGTGAGTGAGATGCCAGTGAATGTGTGATGGGTTTGTGAGTGTGTGAGTTTAGAGTGATGAGATGGTTGCCTTACCCTGGCTGCATGGATGAGATCATTCATCCTCTTTCTGTACTGTATGGCTGACCTCTTGTGTGTGGTATTGGCACTGACCACGTTGCCACTGCCCCCCAAGCCGGAGTGGTGAGACTAATGGGCTTCCTGCAGCCAGAGCGGGGGTATCAGGCATTGCAGCAGCCTCCATGGAGTCCAGAGGGATGTGTCACTCAGTCGGGGGGCGCAGCCTTGGCTTTTGGGGCCAGGTACTCACCGGGACAGTCCTGGGCTGCAGGCGTTGAGAAGTGTGCGCGTGGCTGCAGTTTAAATATGGCGCCTGGCGCGAGGCAGCGGCAAAGTAACACGTGGTGGGCAATTCGGAGGCTGGCTGCTAGCAATCGCGTGTTTCTCCCATGACTGCATAATTTATGAGGCTGGATGGGGACAATATGATACAAAAACCCGCCAAAGTGGCCGGTGAATGAAATATGTCTTTTCGTACCCGTTAGAGCACTTAATAAAAATCTCGGACGATTCCATGCACTACGTCCACCAGAGAGAACGTTTCTCTGTCTATTCTATATTCATTAAATTCACATTGTGTGGTGTACTTTTTACACCCAAAGGCAGGACTGTGACATTTTCGTGTGAAAGTGTTGCACTACCTGACAAACTAAAATTGCGATTTTATAGTTTGTGTATATGAGTCAATCTCCTTATTCACACACAGCAAGTTGGAGAATAAGGAGCAGGGACATCAGGTTAGTGTGAGGATCCCAATCCTGTGGGTCAAATGCGGTTCGCAACCCTGTACGATGTCGAGAACAGTGGGTGACCCTGTACGACATCGAAAACAGTCGGTGACCCTGTATGACGTCGAAAACAGTCGGTGACCCTGTACGACGTCGAAAACAGTCGGTGACCCTGTACGACGTTGGGAACAGTCAGTGACGCTGTATGATGTCGAGAACAGTCGGTGACCCTGTACGACGTCGAAAACAATCAATGACCCTGTACGACGTTGGGAACAGTCAGTGACGCTGTATGATGTCGAGAACAGTCGGTGACCCTGTAAGATGTCGAGTGACCATGTACGATGTCAACAACAGTTGGTGTTCCTGTACGATGTCGGAAACAGTCAGTGACGCTGTACTACGTCCTGAACAGTCAGTGACCCTGTACGATGTCGAAATCAGTCAGTGACCGTATACCATGTCGAGAACAGTCAGTGACCCTGTACGTTGTTGAGAACAATCAGTGACCCTGTACGACGTTGAAATCAGTCACTGACCCTGTACGATGTCGAGAACAGTCAGTGACACTGTACGATGTCGAGAACAGTCAGTGACCCTGTACGATGTCGAGAACAGTCAGTGACCCTGTACGATGTAGAGAACAGTCAGTGAGCCTGTACGATGTCGGGAGCAGTCAGTGACCCTGTACGATGTCGAAATCAGTCAGTGACCCTGTACGACGTCGAGAACAGTCAGTGACCCTGCACGACATCGAGAACAGTCAGTGACCCTGCACGACATCGAGAACAGTCAGTGACCCTGCACGACATCGAGAACAATCAGTGACCCTGCACGACATCGAGAACAGTCAGTGACCCTGTACGATGTCGAGAACAGTCAGTGACCCTGTACGATGTCGAGAACAGCCATCGACCCTGTACGTTGTTGAAATCAGTCAATGACCCTGTACGATGTCGAAATCAGTCAGTGACGCTGTACGATGTCCAGAAGAGTCAGTGACCCTGCACGATATCGAGAATAGTCAGTGACCCTGTACGATGTCGAGAACAGTCAGTGACCCTGTACGATGTTGAAATCAGTCACTGACCCTGTACGATGTCGAGAACAGTCAGTGACACTGTACGATGTCGAGAACAGTCAGTGACCCTGCACGATATCGAGAACAGTCAGTGACCTTGTACGATGTTGAAATCAGTCAATGACCCTGTACGATGTTGAAATCAGTCACTGACCCTGTACGATGTCGAGAACAGTCAGTGACACTGTACGATGTCGAGAACAGTCAGTGACCCTGTACGACGTTGAAATCAGTCACTGACCCTGTACGATGTCGAGAACAGTCAGTGATCCTGTACGATGTCGAGAACAGTCAGTGAGCCTGTACGATGTCGGGAGCAGTCAGTGGCCCTGTACGATGTTGAAATCAGACAGTGACCCTGTACGATGTCGAAATCAGACAGTGACCCTGTACGATGTCGAAATCAGTCAGTGACCCTGTACGACGTCGAGAACAGTCAGTGACCCTGTACGATGTCGAGAACAGTCAGTGACCCTGTACGATGTCGAGAACAGTCAGTGACCCTGTACGATGTCGAGAACAGCCAGTGACCTTGTACGATGTCGAAATCAGTCAGTGACCCTGTACGATGTCGAGAACAGTCAGTGACACTGTACGATATCGGGAGCAGTCAGTGACACTGTACGATGTCGAGAACAGCCAGTGACCCTGTACGTTGTTGAAATCAGTCAATGACCCTGTACGATGTCGAAATCAGTCAGTGACGCTGTACGATGTCCAGAAGAGTCAGTGACCCTGTACGATATCGAGAATAGTCAGTGATCCTGTACGATGTCGAGAACAGTCAGTGACCCTGTACGATGTCGAGAACAGTCAGTGAGCCTGTATGATGTCGGGAGCAGTCAGTAACCCTGTACGATGTCGAGATCATACAGTGACCCTGTACGATGTCGAAATCAGTCAGTGACCCTGTACGACGTCGAGAACAGTCAGTGACCCTGCACGACATCGAGAACAGTCAGTGACCCTGCACGACGTCGAGAACAGTCAGTGACCCTGTACGATGTCGAGAACAGTCAGTGACCCTGTACGATGTCGAGAACAGCCAGTGACCTTGTACGATGTCGAGAACAGCCAGTGACCTTGTACGATGTCGAAATCAGTCAGTGACCCTGTATGATGTCGAGAACAGTCAGTGACCCTGTACGACGTTGAAAACCGTCAGTGACCCTGTACAATGTCGAAATCAGTCAGTGACCCTGTACGATGTCGAGAACAGCCAGTGACCCTGTATGATGTCGAAATCAGTCAGTGACCCTGTACGATGTCGAGAATGGTCAGTGATACTGTACGATGTCGGGAGCAGTCAGTAACCCTGTACGATGTCGAGAACAGTCAATGGCCCTGTATGATGTCGAGAACAATCAGTGACCCTGTACGATGTCGGGAACAGTCAGTGATTCTGTACGATGCCGAGAACAGTCAGTGACCATGTACGATGTCGAGAACAGTCAGTGACCCTGTACGATGTTGAGAACAGTCAGTGACCCTGTACGACATCGAGAACAGTCAGTGACCCTGTACGATGTCGAGAACAGTCAATGGCCCTGTATGATGTCGAGAACAGCCAGTGACCCTGTACGATGTCGGGAACAGTCAGTGACCCTGTACGATGTCGAGAACGGTCAATGGCCCTGTACGATGTCGAGAACAGTCAGTGACCCTGCACGATGTCGAGAACAGTCAATGACCCTGTACGATGTCGAGAACAGTCAATGGCCCTGTACGATGTCGAGAACAGTCAGTGACCCTGTACGATGTCGGGAACAGTCAGTGACCCTGTACGATGTCCAGAACAGTCAGTGACCCTGAACGATGTCGAGAACAGTCGGTGACCTTGTACGATGTCAGGAACAGTCGGTGACCCTGTACGATGTCGAGAACAGTCAGTGACCCTGTACGATGTCGAAATCAGTCAGTTACCGTATACGACGTCGAGAACAGTCAGTGACCCTGTACGATGCCGAAATCAGTCAGTGACCCTGTACGATGCCGAAATCAGTCAGTGACCCTGTACGATGCCGAATTCAGTCAGTGACCCTGTACGATGTTGAAATCAGTCAATGACCCTGTACGATGTTGAAATCAGTCAGTGACCCTGTACGATGTCGAGAACAGTCAGTGACCCTGTACGACGTCGAGAACAGTCAGTGACCCTGTACGATGTCGAAATCAGTCAGTGACCCTGTACGATGTCGAGAACAGTCAGTGACCCTGTACGATGTCGTGAACAGCCAGTGACCTTGTACGATGTCGAGAACAGCCAGTGACCTTGTACGATGTCGAAATCAGTCAGTGACCCTGTACGATGTCGAGAACAGTCAGTGACCCTGTACGACGTTGAAAACCGTCAGTGACCCTGTACAATGTCGAAATCAGTCAGTGACCCTGTACGATGTCGAGAACAGCCAGTGACCTTGTACGATGTCGAGAACAGTCAGTGACCCCGTATGATGTCGGGAACAGTCAGTGACCCTGTACGATGTCGAGAACGGTCAATGGCCCTGTACGATGTCGAGAACAGTCAGTGACCCTGCACGATGTCGAGAACAGTCAATGACCCTGTACGATGTCGAGAACAGTCAATGGCCCTGTACGATGTCGAGAACAGTCAGTGACCCTGTACGATGTCGGGAACAGTCAGTGACCCTGTACGATGTCCAGAACAGTCAGTGACCCTGAACGATGTCGAGAACAGTCGGTGACCTTGTACGATGTCGAGAACAGTCGGTGACCCTGTACGATGTCGAGAACAGTCAGTGACCGTGTACGATGTCGAAATCAGTCAGTTACCGTATACGACGTCGAGAACAGTCAGTGACCCTGTACGATGCCGAAATCAGTCAGTGACCCTGTACGATGTCCAGAACAGTCAGTGACCCTGTACGATGTCCAGAACAGTCAGTGACACAGTACGATGTCGAGAACAGTCAGTTACCCTGTACGACGTCGGGAACAGTCAGTGACCCTGCACGATGTCGAAATCAGTCAGTGACCCTGTACGATGCCGAAATCAGTCAGTGACCCTGTACGATGTCCAGAACAGTCAGTGACCCTGTACGATGTCCAGAACAGTCAGTGACACAGTACGATGTCGAAATCAGTCAGTTACCCTGTACGACGTCGGGAACAGTCAGTGACCCTGCACGATGTCGAAATCAGTCAGTGACCCTGTACGATATCGAAATCAGTCAATTACTCTGTACGATGTCGAGAACAGTCAGTGACCCTGTACGACGTCGAGAACAGTCAGTGACCCTGTACGATATCAAGAACAGCCAGTGACTTTGTACGATGTCGAAATCAGTCAGTGACCCTGTACGATGTCGAAATCAGTCAGTTACCGTATACGACGTCGAGAACTGTCAGTGACCTGTACGATGACGAAATCAGTCAGTGACCCTGTACGACGTCGGGAACAGTCAGTGACCCTGTACGATGTCGAAATCAGTCAGTGACCCTGTACAACGTCGGGAACAGTCAGTGACCCTGTACGATGACGAAATCAGTCAGTGACCCTGTACGATGTTGAAATCAGTCACTGACCCTGTACGATGTCGAGAACAGTCAGTGACACTGTACGATATCGAAATCAGTCAATTACTCTGTACGATGTCGAGAACAGTCAGTGACCTTGTACGATGTCGAAATCAGTCAGTGACCCTGTACGATGTCAAAATCAGTCAGTGACCCTGTACGATGTCGAAATCAGTCAGTGACCCTGTATGACGACGGGAACAGTCAATGATCCTGTACGATGTCGGGAACAGCCAGTGACCCTGTACGATGTCGAGAACAGTCAATGACCCTGGAGTGGGTGCATTCTGGAGCGAGTCCGATCTGGTCAGTGTGTGTTCTGGAGTAGGTGTGTTCTCAAGAGGGTGTTGTTCTGGGGTAAGTACATTTTGGAAAGGGTGTCTTCTGGAACAAATGCATCCAGGAATGAGTGTGTTCTGGAGTGGATGCATTCTGGAATGGGAGGGTTCTGGAGAAAGTTTGTTCTATAGAGGGTGCTGTTCTGGTGTGTGTGTTCTGGAGAGGGCGTGTCCTGGACTGAGTGCATTCTGGAGTGGGAGCATTCCAGAGTGAGTGTGCTCTAGAGCGGGAACATTCTGAAGTTACTGCATTCTGGAGTGAGTGTGTTCTGGAGAGGGTATGTTCTGGAGTGAGTGTTGTCTGGAGTGGGAGTGATTTAGCAGATCAGAAGCTACTGAAATATTCTAATAAATAGAGGGCTAAAGGTTGAGAATTTGGAGGTTCAGTGTTAAATTTTTTTTGACCTAAGGGAGCATTTGGACCAGAGGCTGCCCTCCCTCCCCCTGTTCCCCCTCTCTCTCGGTGCCCTCCCTCTCCCTTATCCCTCCCTGTCCCGTCCACTCTCTCCCAGATCTATCCCTCTCCCCAGTCCCTCTCCCTCCCCAATCCCTCCCTCTCTTGGCTCCCTCCTTCTCCTGGATCCTCCCTCTCCCAGATCCCCCTGGATCCCTCCATCTCCTGGATCCCTCCATCTCCCAGATCCCTCCCTCTCCCTTATCCCTCCCTCTTCCGGATCCCTCCATCTCCTGGATCTCTCCCTCTCCCAGATCCCTCCCTCTCCTGGATCCCTCCATCTCCCAGATCCCTCCCTCTCCTGGATCCCTCCCTCTTCCTGATCCGTCCATTTCCTGGATCCCTCCATCTACCAGATCCCTCCCTCTCCTGGATCCCTCCCTCTCCTGGATCCCTCCCTCTCCTGGATCCCTCCCTTTCCTGGATCTCTTCCTCTCCCGGATCCCTCCATCTCCTGGATCTCTCCCTCTCCCAGGACCCTCCATCTCCTGGATCTCTCCCTCTCTCAGATCCCTCCCTCTCCTGGATCCCTCCATCTCCCAGATCCCTCCCTCTCCTGGATTCCTCCCTCTTCCGGATCCCGCCATCTCCTGGATCCCTCCATCTACCAGATCCCTCCCTCTCCTGGATCCCTCCCTCTCCCGGATCCCTCCCTCTCCTGGATCCCTCCCTTTCCTGAATCTCTTCCTCTCCCGGATCCCTCCATCTCCTGGATCTCTCCCTCTCCCAGGTACCTCCCTCTCCTGGATCCCTCCCTTTCCTGGATCTCTTCCTCTCCCGGATCCCTCCATCTCCTGGATCTCTCCCTCTCCCAAATCCCTCCCTCTCCTGGATCCCTCCCTCTCCCAGATCCCTCCCTCTCCTGGATCCCTCCCTTTCCTGGATCTCTTCCTCTCCTGGATCCCTCCATCTCCTGGATCCCTCCCTCTCCTGGATCTCTTCCTCTCCTGGATCCCTCCCTCTCCTGGATCCCTCCCTCTCCTGGATCCCTCCCTCTCCTGGATCCTTCACTCCCCTGGTTCCTCTCTCTCTCAAGCTTTCCTCAGTTGTTTTGTGGCCAAAATTCAAGATGTCTTCACTGACTAATCATTCTGTTTTTGTTTGGTTTAATTGTATAGAATTGTTTTACACTTTAAAAGAAAATTATTCACGGGATGCGGGCTTCGCTGGCTGGGCCAGCATTTATTGCCCATCCCTAGTTGCCCTTGAGAAGGTGGTGGTGAGCTGCCTTCTTGAACCACTGCAGTCCATGTGGTGTAGGTACACCCACAGTGCTGTTAGGGAGGGAGTTCCAGGATTTTGACCCAGCGACAGTGAAGGAACGGTGATATATTTCCCAGTCAGGATGGTGAGTGGCTTGGAGGAGAACTTCCAGGTGGTGGTGTTCCCATCTATCTGCTGCCCTTGACCTTCTAGATGGTAGTGCTTGTGGGTTTGGAAGGTGCTGTGGAAGGAGCCTTGGTGAATTCCTGCAGTGCATCTTGTAGATGGTACACACTGCTGCTACTGTGTGTCGGTGGTGGAAGGAGTGAATGTTTGTGGATGTGGTGCCAATCAAGTGGGCTGCTTTATCCTGGATTGTGTCAAGCTTCTTGAGTGTTGTGGGCGCTGCACTCATCCAGGCAAGTGGGAAGTATTCCATCACACTCCTGACTTGTGCCTTGTAGATGGTGGCAGGCTTTGGGGGGTCAGGAGGCGAGTTACTCATTGCAGGATTCCCAGCCTCTGACTTGCTCTTGTAGCCACAGTAATTATATGGCTGATCCAGTTCTGTTTCTGGTCAATGGTAAATGCTAAGATTTTGATAGTTGGGGATACAGCGATGGTAATGCCATTGAACATCAATGGCCAATGTTTAGACTCTGTCTTCTTGGAGATGGTCATTGCCTGACACTTGTGTGGCGCGAATGTTACTTTCCACCTGTCAGCCCAAGCCTGGATATTGTCCTGGTCTTGCTGCATTTGGACATGAACTGCTTCAGTGTCTGAGGAGTCGCGAATGGTGCTGAACATTGTGCAATCATCAGTGAACATTCCCACTTCTGACCTTATGATGGAAGGAAGGTCATTGATGAAGTAGCTGAAGATGGTTGGGCCGAGGACACTACCCTGAGAAACTCCTGCAGTGATGTCCTGGAGCTGAGATGATTGATCTCTAGAGAGGTATAAGGGGGCGGTACACTGGGGTATATCCCTGAGGTGTGGAGCAGGGGCAATGAGCATGGTGAGAGGAATAGTTTTTATGGCGTCAAAGGCATCAAAGTTGTTGGAAAGAATGTGTCCTGGAGAGGGCGCATTCTGTTGTGAGTGCATTCTGGAGAGGGTGTGTTATGGAGAGGGTGCATTCTGAAGTGAGCGGTGGCTGGAGAGAGTATGTTCTGCAGCGAGTGCGTTCTGGAGTGAGATCGTTCTGGATTAAGTACATTCTGGAGAAGGTGCATTCTGGACTGAATGCATTCTAGAGAGGGTGTGTTCTAGACCAAGTGCTTTCTGAGTGGGTATGGTGTGGGGAGGGCGCTGTTCTGGAGTGAGTGTGTTCTGGAGTGGGAGCGATTTAGCAGATCATAAATTGCAGAAATATTCTCGTGACTAGAGGGCTAAAGGTTGAGAATTTGGAAGTTCAGTGTTAAATGTTTAGTGATTTAAGGGAGCATTTGGATCAGAGGCTTCCCTCCCTTCCCCTGTTCCCCCTTTCTCTTGGTGCCCTGCCTCTCACTCATTCCCTCCCTGTCCCCGCCTGCTCTTTCTCCCAGGTCTATCCCTCTCCCCATTCCCTTCATGTCCAAGATCCTACCCTCTCCCCATTCCCTCCTTTTCTCTGTTCCCTCCCCCACCCGGTAGTCTTCCTGTACTCGTTCTCTCCTTTGCCTCGTTCCCACCCTCTCCTGAATTCCTCCCTCTCCTGGATCCCTCCCTCTCCCGGACCCCTCCCTCTCCCGGATCCCTCCCTCTCCCGGATCCCTCCCTCTCCTGGGTCCCTCCCTCTCCCGGATCCCTCATTCTCCTGGATCCCTCACTCTCCTGGATCCCTCCCTCTCCCGGATCCCTCCCTCTCCTGGATCCCTCATTCTCCTGGATCCCTCACTCTCCTGGATCCCTCACTCTCCTGGATCCCTCCCTCTCGCGGATCTCTCACCCTCCCCGTTCCCTCCCTTCTTCACTCCCCCGGCTCCTCTCTCTATCAAACCTCCCTCAGTTGTTTTGTGGCCAAAATTCAAGATGTCTTCACTGACCATTCATTCTGCCCCTGTTTGGTTTAATTGTGTAGAATTGTATAGAATTGTTTTAAACTTAAAGAAAAAAATTGTTCATGGGAGGTGGGCTTCGCTGGCTGGGCCAGCATTTATTGCCAATCCCTAGTTGTCCTTGAGAAGGTGGTGGTGAGCTGCCTTCTTGAACCGCTGCAGTCCGTGTGGTGTAGGTACACCCACAGTGCTGTTACGGAGGGAGTTCCAGGATTTTGACCCAGCAACAGTGAAGGAACAGCGATATATTTCCAAGTCAGGATGGTGAGTGACTTGGAGGGGAACTTCCAGTTGGTGGTGTTCCCATCTATCTGCTGCCCCTGTCCTTCTAGGTGGTATCAGTCGTAGGTTTGGAAGGTGCTGTTGAAGGAGATGCAGTGCATCTTGTAGATGGTACATACTGCTGCTGCTGTGCGTCGGTGGTGGAGGGAGTGAATGTTTGTGGATGTGGTGCCAATCAAGCGGGCTGCTTTGTCCTGGACAGTGTCAAGCTTCTTGAGTGTTGTTGGGGCTGCACTCATCCAGGCAAGTGGGGAGTATTCCATCACACTCCTGACTTGTGCCTTGTAGATGGTGGACAGGCTTTGGGGAGTCAGAAGGTGAGTTACTCGTTGCAGGATTCCTAGCCTCTGACCTGCTCTTGTAGCCACAGTATTTATCTGGCTAGTCCAGCTCAGTTTCTGGTCAATAGTAACCCCCATGATGTTGATAGTGGGGGATTCAGTGATGGTAATGCCACTGAATGTCAAGGGGCGATGGTTAGATTCTCACTTGTTGGAGATGGTCATTGCCTGGCACTGTGTGGCGCGAATGTTACTTGCCACTTGTCAGCACAAGCCTGGATATTGCCTAGGTCTTGCTGCATTTGGACATGGGCTGCTTCAGTATCTGAGGAGTCGCGAATGGTGCTGAACATTGTGCAATCATCAGTGAACATCCCCACTTCTGACCTTATGATGGAAGGAAGGTCATTGATGAAGCAGCTGAAGGTGGTTGGGCTGAGGACACTACCCTGAGGAACTCCTGCAGTGATGTCCTGGAGCTGAGATGACTGACCTCCAACAACCACAACCATCTTCCTTTGTGCTAGGTATGATCCGACCAGTGGAGAGTTTTCCCCCTGATTCCCATTGACAGCAGTTTTTCTAGGGCTCCTTGATGCCACACTCGGTCAAATGCTGCCTTGATGTCAAGGGCAGTCACTCTCACCTCACCTCGGGAGTTCAGCTCTTTTGTCCATGTTTGAACCAAGGCTGTAATGAGGTCAGGAGCTGAGTGGCCCTGGTGGAACACAAACCGGGCATCAGTGAGCAGGTTATTGCTAAGCAAGTGCTGCTTGATAGCACTGTTGATGACCCCTTCCGTTACTTTACTGATGATACATTTACATGCTTTTCTTCCTCTTCTGTCAATATTTAAGAAAGAAGTTTGAATATTAAAATGTGTTTTAAAGGTGTGTTTACTTTAACAATATTTTCTCTAACCAGCCGATCAAACCCGGCCAAATTTATTCCATTTGTTCGTTTAGCCAGGAAATTTTGGATGGTGTTGGAGGACCCGCCCCCACCCCGGGCCTGCAGGTGTCTCCAACAGGTGTCCATTGGCTGGAGCGGGACCTCTGCCCCTCACCTGGGAGGAAATCCCGCCTCCGAGAGCTGCCGGTCAATCTGATTGGCCATTAGCTGTCTAGTCCCAACAGTGCCAGAAGCTGCAGTGGTCAGGACTGGAACTGCAAGCAGTCCCCAGCATCTCCATCCTAGGAGTCCAGGATCAGGGAAGTGTAGGGTCTTGAGGAGGGGAGGGGAGGGGAAGCCCAGGGTAGGGGCCAGAGGTGGGGCAGGGGGAGGGAACACCCTCAGGGGCCAGACCTTGTGAGGGGGGGGGGGTGTTTACTGCTGAACTCTTCCCACCAACCTGAGGATGGGTGGGAAATGGCTGTTAAATGGTCATTAATTGGCCACTGAAGGGCCTGGATTGGGGCAAGGGCAGAGGGCCCAGTCTGGGCCTCACCGGTTCCCAGCAGAACATGCAGAGATGTGGGAGTGGGTGGGAGCCCAGTGGGAAGGCCATTCGGGGAATGTTATAGCCGCCCCACACCCCCAGCCTGCAAACCCAGCGGCAGGGGAATGTCACAATCTGCCCATTAATATTTTGATGTTGATGGAAAAATTAGATATTGTGGTTCTGGTTTTATGCTAATTTTATGCAATCACCACTTCAAAGCCAGTCACTGATTGGCCAGCGGGCGTCTGGGAAAGCCAGGAGCAGGAGGCCACGGCTGGGGAGCCTTGTGGATGGTCCATGGTGACTGGGAACAGGCTGCAGTTTGTGACTGGGAGAGTTCGGGGATCAAGGCCAAGGCTGGAGAGAGGCTGCACTCAGCAGGATGGGGGCCGGAGAGTCCACTGAGGGGCGGCTGTACTCACCCTGGTCAGCTTGACCTTCTGGAGCTGATCGCTCCCCTCTCAGGGCAGGAGTTACATTCAAGTCAGGTTCCTAATAGGAGTGTGCACCTGATTTGAATATGTTAATGAGATGCCCCACCATGAAAATTTCAAAATGAGACACGTGTGAGGTGGACTTGCCTGCGTCCGATGTAAATGGTGACAGGCTCTTTGGGTTAGGGTTAAATTTCACATTTTGAAGGGTTTGAACATGTTTGCATAGATCATTGAAGGTGGCAGGACAGGTGGAGAGAGCCACTAGTAAAGCATATAGTATCCTGGGCTTTATTCATAGGGGCATAGAGTACAAGAGCAGGGAGGTTATGCTGAATTTATATAAGACACTTGTTAGACCTCAGCTGGAGCATTGTGTACAGTTCTGGATACCACACTATAGGAAGGATGTGAACACATTGGAGAAAGTGCAGAAGAGGTTTACAAGAATGGTTCCAGGGATGAGAAACTTCAGTTATGAGGATAGATTGGAGAAGTTGGGGCTGTTCTCCTTGGGGAGGAGAAGGTTAAGAGGAGATTTGATAGAGATGTTCAAAATCATGAGGGGGTTGGACAGAGTAGATAGGGAGAAGCTGTTCCCACTCGTAAAAGGATCAAAAACGAGAGGGCACAGATTTAAAGTGATTTGCAAAAGAAGCAAATGTGACGTGAGAAAAAACTTTTTCACACAGCGAGTGGTTTGGGTGTGAAATGCACTGCCTGGAAGTGTGGTGGAGGCAGGTTCAATCGAGGCATTCAAGAGAGCATTAGGTGATTATTTGAACAGAAACAATGTGCAGGGGTTCGGGGAAAAGGTAGGGCAATGACACTAGGTCATAACGCTCATTTGGAGAGTGAGTGCAGACAGGATGGGCCGAATGGCCTCCTCCTGTGCTGTAAGACTTTTGAGATTCTGCAACTCTGTAAATTCCATTCTATCCCTTCCTCTCCTCCCTGTCCCTCCAACTCCTCCCTCACCTCCCTATCCTCCCTCTCCTCCCTGTCCCTCCCTCTCCCCCCTCACCTTCCTCTCCTCCCTCTCCTCCCTGTCCCTCCCTCTCCTCCCACTCCTCCCTGTCCCTCCCTCTCCTCCCTCACCTTCCTCTCCTTCCTCTCCTCCCTGTCCCTCCCTCTCACTCCCTCTCACTCCCTGTCCCTCACTCTCACTCCCTCTCCTCCCTCTGCTCCCTGTCCCTCCCACTCCTCCCTGTCCCTCCCTCGCCTCCCTCACCTCCCTCTCCTCCCTCTCCTCCCTGTCCCTCCCTCTCCTCCCTCTCACTCCCTCTCCCTCTCCTCCCTCTCCTCTCCGTCCCTCCCTCTCCTCCCTGTCCTTCCCTCTCCTCCCTCTCACTCCCTCTCCTCCCTCTCCTCCCTCTCCTACCTCTCCTCCCACTCCTCCCTGTCCTCCCTCTCTTCCCTGTCGCTCCCTCTCCTCCCTCTCCTCCCTCTCCTCCCTGTCCCTCCCACTCCTCCCTCTCCTCCCTCTCCTCCCTGTCCCTACCTCTCCTCCCTGTCCCTCCCTCTCACTCTCTCCTCCCTCTCCTCCCTCTCACTCCCTTTCCTCCCTCTCCTCCCTCTCCTCCCTCTCCTCCCTCTCCTCCCTGTCCCTCCCTCTCCTCCCTCTCCTCCCAGTCCCTACCTCTCCTCTCTCTCCTCCCTCTCCTCCCTGTACCTCCCTCTCCTTCACCTCCCTCTCCTCACTCTCCTCCCTGTCCCTCCCTCTCCACCCTCTCCTCTCCGTCCCTCCCTCTACTCCCTGTCCCTCCCTTTCCTCCCTCTCACTCCCTCTCCTCCCTCTCCTCCCTCTCCTCCCTCTCCTCCCTGTCCCTCCCACTCCTCCCTCTCCTCCCTCTCCTCCCTGTCCCTACCTCTCCTCCCTGTCCCTCCCTCTCACTCTCTCCTCCCTCTCCTCCCTCTCACTCCCTTTCCTCCCTCTCCTCCCTCTCCTCCCTGTTCCTCCCTCTCCTCCATGTCCCTCCCTCTCCTCCCTCTCCTCCCTGTCCCTCCCTCTCCTCCCTCTCCTCCCTGTCCCTCCCTCTCATCCCTCTCATCCCTCTCCTCCCTGTCCCTCCCTCTCCTCCCTCTCCTCCCTGTCCCTCCCTCTCCTCCCTCTCCTCCCTGTCCCTCCCTCTCACTCCCTCTCACTCCCTGTCCCTCACTCTCACTCCCTCTCCTCCCTGTCCCTCCGTCTCCTCCCTGTCCCTCCCTCTCCTCCCTCACCTCCCTCTCCTCCCTCTCCTCCCTGTCCCTCCCTCTCCTCCCTCTCACTCCCTCTCCTCCCTCTCCTCCCTCTCCTACCTCTCCTCCCACTCCTCCCTGTCCTTCCTCTCTTCCCTGTCGCTCCCTCTCCTCCCTCTCCTCCCTCTCCTCCCTGTCCCTCCCACTCCTCCCTCTGCTCCCTCTCCTCCCTGTCCCTCCCTCTCCTCCCTCTCCTCCCTGTCCCTCCCTCTCACTCTCTCTCCGCCCTCTCCTCCCTGTCCCTCCCTCTCCTCCCTCTCCTCCCTGTCACTCCCTCTCCTCCCTCTCACTCCCCTTCCTCCCTCTCCTCCCTCTCCTCCCTCTCCTCCCTGTCCCTCCCTCTCCTCCCTCTCCTCCCAGTCCCTCCCTCTCCTCTCTCTCCCCCCTCTCCTCCCTGTACCTCCCTCTCCTTCACCTCCCTCTCCTCTCTCTCCTCCCTGTCCCTCCCTCTCCACCCTCTCCTCACCGTCCCTCCCTCTCCTCCCTGTCCCTCCCTTTCCTCCCTCTCACTCCCTCTCCTCCCTCTCCTCCCTCTCCTACCTCTCCTCCTTCTCCTCCCTGTCCCTCCCTCTCCTCCCTCTCCTCCCTGTTCCTCCCTCTCCTCCATGTCCCTCCCTCTCCTCCCTGTCCCTCCCTCTCCTCCTTCTCCTCCCTGTCCCTCCCTCTCACTCTCTCTCCTCCCTCTCCTCCCTGTCCCTCCCTCTCATCCCTCTCCTCCCTGTCCCTCCCTCTCCCTCTCCTCCCTGTAACTCCCTCTCCTCCCTCTCACTCCCTCTCCTCCCTCTCCTCGCTCTCCTCCCTCTCCTCCCTGTCCCTCCCTCTCCTCCCTGTCCGTCCCTCTCCTCCCTCTCCACTCTGTCCCTCCCTCTCCTCCCTGTCCCTCCCTCTCACTCTCTCACCTCCCTCTCCTCCCTGTCCCTCCCTCTCATCCCTCTCCTCCCTGTCAATCCCTCTCCTCCCTCTCCTCCGTCTCACTCCCTCTCCTCCCTCTCCTCCCTCTCCTCCTCTCCTCCCTCGCCTCCCTCTCCTCCCTGTCCCTCCCTCTCCTCCCTCTCCTCCCTCTCCTCCCTCTCACTCCCTGTCCCTCCCTCTCCTCCCTCTCCTCCATCTCACACCCTGTCCCTCCCTCTCCTCCCTCTCATCCCTCTCACTCCCTGTCCCTCCCTCTCCTCCCTGTCCCTCCCTCTCCTCCCTCTCCTCCCTAACCTCCCTCTCCTCCCCCTCCTCCCTGTCACTCCCTCTCCTCCCTCTCTTCCCTCTCCTCCTTCACCTCCCTCTCCTCCCTCTACTCCCTGTCCCTCCCTCTCCTCGCTCTCCTCCTTCACCTCCCTCTCCTCCCTCTCCTCCCTGTCCCTCCCTCTCCTCCCTGTCACTCCCTCTCCTCCCTAACCTCCCTCTCCTCCCTCTCCCTCCCTCTCCTCCCTGTCCCTCCCTCTCGTCCCTCTCCTCCCTCACCTCCCTCTCCTCCCTCTCCCTCCCTCTCCTCCCTGTCCCTCCCTCTCGTCCCTCTCCTCCCTCACCTCCCTCTCCTCCCTGTCACTCCCTCTCCTCCCTAACCTCCCTCTCCTCCCTCTCCCTCCCTCTCCTCGCTGTCCCTCCCTCACCTCCCACTCCTCCCTCTCCTCCCTCTCCTCGCTGTCCCTCCCTCTCTTCCCTCACCTCCCCCTCCTCCCTGTCACTCCCTCTTCTCCCTCACCTCCCTCTCCTCCCTCTCGATCCCCCTCCTCCCCCTCCTCCCTGTCCCTCCCTCTCCTCCCTCTCCTCCCTGTCCCTCCCTTTCCTCCCTCACCACCCTCACCTCCCTGTCCCTCCCTCTCCTCACTGTCCCTCCCTCTCCTCCCTGTCCCTCCCTCACCTCCCTCTCCTCCCTGTCACTCCCTCTCCTCCCTCTCCTCCCTCTCCTCCCTGTCCCTCCGTCTCCTCCATCTCCTCCCTCACATCCCTCTCCTCCCTCTCCCTCCCTCTCTTCCCTCTACTCCCTCACCTCCCTCTCCTCCCAGTCCCTCCATCTCTTCCCTCTCACTCCCTCTCCTCCCTCTCCTCGCTGTCCCTCCCTCTCCCTCTCCTCCCTCTCCTCCCTCTCACTCCCTGTCCCTCCCTCTCCTCCCTCTCCTCCCTCTCACTCCCTGTCCCTCCTTCTCCTCCCTCTCCTCCCTCTCACTCCCTCTCATCCCTCACCTCCGTCTCCTCCCTCTCCTCTCTCTCCAACCACCTCCTTCTCCTCCCTCTCCTCCCTCTCCTCCCTGTCCCTCCCTCTCCTCCCTCTCCTCCCTGTCCCTCCCTCTCCTCCCTCTCCTCCCTGTCCCTCCCTCTCACTCTCTCTCCGCCCTCTCCTCCCTGTCACTCCCTCTCCTCCCTCTCCTCCCTCTCACTCCCCTTCCTCCCTCTCCTCCCTCTCCTCCCTCTCCTCCCTCTCCTCCCAGTCCCTCCCTCTCCTCTCTCTCCTCCCTCTCCTCCCTCTCCTCCCTGTACCTCCCTCTCCTTCACCTCCCTCTCCTCTCTCTCCTCCCTGTCCCTCCCTCTCCACCCTCTCCTCTCTGTCCCTCCCTCTCCTCCCTGTCCCTCCCTTTCCTCCCTCTCACTCCCCCTCCTCCCTCTCCTCCCTCTCCTACCTCTCCTCCTTCTCCTCCCTGTCCCTCCCTCTCCTCCCTCTCCTCCCTGTTCCTCCCTCTCCTCCATGTCCCTCCCTCTCCTCCCTCTCCTCCCTGTCCCTCCCTCTCCTCCTTCTCCTCCCTGTCCCTCCCTCTCACTCTCTCTCCTCCCTCTCCTCCCTGTCCCTCCCTCTCATCCCTCTCCTCCCTGTCCCTCCCTCTCCCTCTCCTCCCTGTAACTCCCTCTCCTCCCTCTCACTCCCTCTCCTCCCTCTCCTCCCTCTCCTCCCTCTCCTCCCTGTCCCTCTCTCTCCTCCCTGTCCGTCCCTCTCCTCCCTCTCCACTCTGTCCCTCCCTCTCCTCCCTCTCCTCCCTGTCCCTCCCTCTCACTCTCTCTCCTCCCTCTCCTCCCTGTCCCTCCATCTCCTCCCTCTCATCCCTCTCCTCCCTGTCAATCCCTCTCCTCCCTCTCCTCCCTCTCCTCCCTCCCCTCCCTCTCCTCCCTGTCCCTCCCTCTCCTCCCTCTCCTCCCTCTCACTCCCTGTCCCTCCCTCTCCTCCCTCTCCTCCATCTCACACCCTGTCCCTCCCTCTCCTCCCTCTCATCCCTCTCACTCCCTGTCCCTCCCTCTCCTCCCTGTCCCTCCCTCTCCTCCCTCTCCTCCCACTCCTCCCCCTCCTCCCTGTCACTCCCTCTCCTCCCTCTCTTCCCTCTCCTCCTTCACCTCCCTCTCCTCCCTCTACTCCCTGTCCCTCCCTCTCCTCGCTCTCCTCCTTCACCTCCCTCTACTCCCTCTCCTCCCTGTCCCTCCCTCTCCTCCCTGTCACTCCCTCTCCTCCCTGTCCCTCCCTCTCCTCCCTGTCTCTCCCTCACACTCCCTCTCCTCCCTCTCCTCCCTGTCACTCCCTCTCTTCCCTCTCACTCCCTCACCTCCCTCTCCTCCCTCTCCTCCCTTTCCCTCCCCCTCATTCCCGCTCCTCCCTCTCCTCCCTGTCCCTCCCTCTCACTCCCTCTCCTCCCTCAGCTCCCTCTCCTCCCTCACCTCCCTCTCCTCCCAGTCCCTCCCCCTCACTCCCTCTCCTCCCTCTCCTCCCTGTCCCTCCCACTCCTCCCTCTCCTCCCTGTCCCTCCCTCTCCGCCCTGTCCCTCCCTCTCCTCCCTCACCTCCCTCTCCCCCCAGTCCCTCCCTCTTACTCCCTCTCCTCCCTGTCCCTCTCCTCCCTCTCCTCCCTCTCCTACCTCTCACTCCCTGTCCCTCACTGTCCCTCACTCTCCTCCCTCTCCTCCCTCTCCACCCTCTCCTCCCTCTACTCCCTCACCCTCTCCTCCCTCACCTCCCTCTGTTCCCAGTCCCTCCCTCTCTTCCATCTCACTCCCTCACCTCCCTCTCCTCCCTGTCCCTCCCTCTCCTCCCTCTCACTCCCTCTCCTCCCTCTCCTCTCTGTCCCTGCCTCTCCTCCCTCACCTCCCATTCACTCCCTCTCCTCCCTCTCACTCCCTCTCCTCCCTCCCCTCCCTGTCCCTCCCTCTCCTCCCTCTCCTCCCTCAATTCCATTCAATCCCTCTCCTCCCTCTCAATCCTTCTCCGCCCTGTTCCTCCCTCTCCTCCCTCACCTCCCTCTCCTCCCTCTCCTTCCTGCTCCTCCCTCACTTCCCTCTCCTCCCTCATCTCCCTCTCCTTCCTGTCCCTCCCCTTCCTCCCTGTCCCTCCCTCTCCTCCCTCACCTCCCTCTCCTCCCTCGCCTCCCTCTCCTCCCTCTCCTCCCTCAACTCCCTTTCCTCCCTGTCCCTCCCTCTCCACCCTCACCTCCCTCTTCTCCCTGTCCCTCCCTCACCTCCCTGTCCCTCCCTCCCTCTCCTCCTCCCTTTCACTCCCTCTCCTCCCTCTCACTCCCTCTCCTCCCTCTCCTCCCTCTCACTCCCTCTCCTCCCTCTCCTCCCTCACACTCCCTCTCCTCCCTCTCCTCCATCTCACTCCCGCTCCTCCCTTTCCTCCGTCTTCTCCCTCTCCTCCCTCTCCTCCCTCTCCTCCCTCAACTCCCTTTCCTCCCTGTCCCTCCCTCTCCACCCTCACCTCCCTCTCCTCCCTGTCCCTCCCTCACCTCCCTCTCCTCCCTCTCACTCCCTGTCCCTCCTTCTCCTCCCTCTCCCTCTCACTCCCTCTCATCCCTCACCTCCGTCTCCTCCCTCTCCGCTCTCTCCAACCACCTCCTTCTCCTCACTCTCCTCCCGCACCTCCCTCACCTCCCTGTCCCTCCCTCTCCTCCCTGTCCCTCCCTCTCCTCCCTCACCTACTCCCAGTCACTTCCTCTCCACCCTCTCACTTCCTCTCCTCCCACTCACTCCCTCTTCTCCCTCTCCTCTCTGTCTCTCCCTCACACTCCCTCTCCTCCCTCTCCTCCCTGTCACTCCCTCTCTTCCCTCTCACTCCCTCACCTCCCTCTCCTCCCTCTCCTCCCTTTCCCTCCCCCTCATTCCCGCTCCTCCCTCTCCTCCCTGTCCCTCCCTCTCACTCCCTCTCCTCCCTCAGCTCCCTCTCCTCCCTCACCTCCCTCTCCTCCCAGTCCCTCCCCCTCACTCCCTCTCCTCCCTCTCCTCCCTGTCCCTCCCACTCCTCCCTCTCCTCCCTCTCCTCCCTGTCCCTCCCTCTCTGCCCTGTCCCTCCCTCTCCTCCCTCACCTCCCTCTCCCCCCAGTCCCTCCCTCTTACTCCCTCTCCTCCCTCTCCTCCCTGTCCCTCTCCTCCCTCTCCTCCCTCTCCTCCCTGTCCCTCCCTCTCCTCCCTCTCCTCCCTCTCCTCCCTGTCCCTCCCTCTTCTCCCTCTCCTACCTCTCACTCCCTGTCCCTCACTGTCCCTCACTCTCCTCCCTCTCCTCCCTCTCCACCCTCTCCTCCCTCTACTCCCTCACCCTCTCCTCCCTCACCTCCCTCTGTTCCCAGTCCCTCCCTCTCTTCCATCTCACTCCCTCACCTCCCTCTCCTCCCTGTCCCTCCCTCTCCTCCCTCTCACTCCCTCTCCTCCCTCTCCTCTCTGTCCCTCCCTCTCCTCCCTCACCTCCCATTCACTCCCTCTCCTCCCTCTCACTCCCTCGCCTCCCTCGCCTCCCTCTCACTCCCTCTCCTCCCTCCCCTCCCTGTCCCTCCCTCTCCTCCCTCTCCTCCCTCAATTCCATTCAATCCCTCTCCTCCCTCACACTCCTTCTCTGCCCTGTCCCTCCCTCTCCTCCCTCACCTCCCTCTCCTCCCTCTCCTTCCTGCTCCTCCCTCACTTCCCTCTCCTCCCTCGTCTCCCTCTCCTTCCTGTCCCTCCCCTTCCTCCCTGTCCCTCCCTCTCCTCCCTCACCTCCCTCTCCTCCCTCAACTCCCTTTCCTCCCTGTCACTCCCTCTCCACCCTCACCTCCCTCTTCTCCCTGTCCCTCCCTCACCTCCCTGTCCCTCCCTCCCTCTCCTCCTCCCTTTCACTCCCTCTCCTCCCTCTCACTCCCTCTCCTCCCTCTCACTCCCTCTCCTCCCTCTCCTCCCTCATACTCCCTCTCCTCCCTCTCCTCCCTCTCCTCCATCTCACTCCCGCTCCTCCCTTTCCTCCGTCTTCTCCCTCTCCTCCCTCTCCTCCCTCAACTCCCTTTCCTCCCTGTCCCTCCCTCTCCAGCCTCACCTCCCTCTCCTCCCTGTCCCTCCCTCACCTCCCTGTCCCTCCCTCCCTCTCCTCCTCCCTTTCACTCCCTCTCCTCCCTCTCATTCCCTCTCCTCCCTCACCTCCCTCTCACTCCCTCTCCTCCCTCTCCTTCATCTCACTCCCTCTCCTCCCTCTACACCCTCACCTCCCTCTCCTCCCTGTCCCTCCCTCTCCTCCCTCTCCTCCCTGTCCCTCCCTCTCCGCCGTCTCCTCCCTCTCCTCCCTATCCTCCCTGTCCCTCCCTCTCCGCCCAGTCCCTCCCTCACCTCCCTCTGTTCCCAGTCCCTCCCTCTCTTCCCTCTCACTCCCTCACCTCCCTCTCCTCCCTGTCCCTCCCTCTACTCCCTGTCCCTCCCTCTCCTCCCTCTCCTCCTCCCTGTCCCTCCCTCTCCTCCCTAACCTCCATCTCCTCCCTGTCCCTCCCTCTCGTCCCTCTCCTCCCTCTCTTCCCTGTCCCACCCTCTCCTCCTTCTCCTCCCTCTCCTCCCTGTCCCTCCTACTCCTCCATCATCTCCCTCTCCTCCCTGTCCCTCCCTCTCCTCCCTCTTCTCCCTGTCCCTCCCTCTCACTCCCTCTCCTCCCTCTCCTCCCTGACCCTCCCTCCCTCTCCTCCCTCTACTCCCTGTCCCTCCCTCTCCTCCGTCTCCTCCCTCTCCTCCCTCTCTTCCCTGTCCCTCCCTCTCCTCCCAGTCCCTCCCTCACTTCACCTCTCCTCCCACTCCTCCCTCTCCTCGCTGTCCCTCCCTCTCCTCCCTCTCCTCCCTCGCCTCCCTCTCCTCCCTCTCCTCCCTGTCCCTCTCTCCCGCTCCCTTTCTTCCCTCACCTCCCTCTCCTCCCTGTCACTCCCTCTCCTCCCTCTCACTCCCTGTCCCTCCCTCTCCTCCCTCTCCACCATCTTCTCCCTCTCACTCCCTCTCTTCCCTCACAACCCTCTCCTCCCTCTCACTCCCTCTCCTCCCTCACCTCCCTCAACTCCCTCTCACTCCCTCTCCTCCCTCTCACTCCCTCTCCTCCCCCTCCTCCCTCTCCTCCCTCTCACTCCCTCTCCTCCCTCACACTCCCTCTCCTCCCTCTCACTCCCTGTCCCTCCCTCTCCTCCCTCTCCTCCCTCTCCTCCATCTTCTCTCTCTCACTCCCTCTCTTCCCTCACCTCCCTCTCCTCCCAGTCCCTCTCTCTCTTCCCTCACAACCCTCTCCTCCCTCTCACTCACTCTCCTCCCTCTCACTCCCTCTCCTCCCTCTCCTCCCTCTCCTCCCTCTCACTCCCTCTCCTCCCTCACCTCCCTCTCATCCCTCTCACTCCCTCTCCTCCCTCTCCACCCACTCCTCCCTCTCATTCCCTCTCCTCCCTCTCACTCCCTCTCCTGCCTCTCCCTCCCTGTCTCTCCCTCTCACTCCCTCTCAACCCTCTCCTCCCACCCCTCCCTGTCCCTCCCTCTCACTCCCTCTCCTCCCTCCCCTCCCTGTCCCTACCTCTCCTCCCTCTCCTCCCTGTCCCTCCCTCTGCTCCCTCTCCTCCCTCACCACCCTCACCTCCCTCTACTCCCTCTCCTCCCTGTCCTTCCATCAACTCCCTCTCCTCCCTCTCCACCCTCACCTCCCTCTCCCTCCCTCTCCACCCTCACCTCCCTCTCCTCCATCTCCTCCCTGTCCCTCCCGCTCCTCCCTCTCCTCGCTGTCCCTCCCTCTCCTCCCTCTCCTCCCTCTCCACCCTCTCCTCCCTCTACTCCCTCACCCTCTCCTCCCTCACCTCCCTCTGTTCCCAGTCCCTCCCTCTCTTCCATCTCACTCCCTCACCTCCCTCTCCTCCCTGTCCCTCCCTCTCCTCCCTCTCACTCCCTCTCCTCCCTCTCCTCTCTGTCCCTGCCTCTCCTCCCTCACCTCCCATTCACTCCCTCTCCTCCCTCTCACTCCCTCGCCTCCCTCGCCTCCCTCTCACTCCCTCTCCTCCCTCCCCTCCCTGTCCCTCCCTCTCCTCCCTCTCCTCCCTCAATTCCATTCAATCCCTCTCCTCCCTCTCAATCCTTCTCCGCCCTGTCCCTCCCTCTCCTCCCTCACCTCCCTCTCCTCCCTCTCCTTCCTGCTCCTCCCTCACTTCCCTCTCCTCCCTCATCTCCCTCTCCTTCCTGTCCCTCCCCTTCCTCCCTGTCCCTCCCTCTCCTCCCTCACCTCCCTCACCTCCCTCTCCTCCCTCTCCTCCCTCTCCACCTCACCTCCCTCTCCTCCCTCTCCTCCCTCTCCTCGCTGTCCCTCCCTCTCTTCCCTCACCTCTCCCTCCTCCCTGTCACTCCCTCTCCTCCCTCACCTCCCTCTCCTCACTCTCGATCCCCCTCCTCCCCCTCATCCCTGTCCCTCCCTCTCCTCACTCTCCTCCCTCTACTCCCTCTCCTCCCTGTCCCTCCCTCTCCTCCCTCTCCTCCCTGTCCCTCCCTCTCCTCCCTCACCACCCTCTCCTCCCTGTCCCTCCCTCTCCTCCCTCTCCTCACTGTCCCTCCCTCTCCTCCCTCTCCTCCCTCACCTCCCTCTCCTCCCTGTCACTCCCTCTCGTCCCTCACCTCCCTCTCCTCCCTCTCCCTCCCTCTCCTCCCTCTCCTCGCTGTCCCTCCCTCTCCTCCCTCTACTCCCTCACCTCCCTCTCCCTCCCTCTCCTCCCTCTCCTCCCTGTCCCTCCGTCTCCTCCATCTCCTCCCTCACATCCCTCACCTCCATCTCCCTCCCTCTCTTCCCTCTCCTCCCTCACCTCCCTCTCCTCCCAGTCCCTCCATCTCTTCCCTCTCACTCCCTCTCCTCCCTCTCCTCGCTGTCCGTCCCTCTCCCTCTCCTCCCTCTCCTCCCTCTCCTCCCTCTCACTCCCAGTCCTTCCCTCTCCTCCCTCTCCTCCCTCTCACTCCCTGTCCTTCCTTCTCCTCCCTCTCCTCCCTCTCACTCCCTCTCATCCCTCACCTCCGTCTCCTCCCTCTCCTCTCTCTCCATCCACCACCTTCTCCTCCCTCTCCTCCCTCACCTCCCTCACCTCCCTGTCTCTCCCTCTCCTCCCTGTCCCTCCCTCTCCTCCCTCACCTACTCCCAGTCACTTCCTCTCCACCCTCTCACTTCCTCTCCTCCCACTCACTCCCTCTTCTCCCTCTCCTCCCTGTCCCTCCCTCTCACTCCCTCTCCTCCCTCTCCTCCCTGTCACTCCCTCTCACTCCCTCTCCTCCCTCACCTCCCTCTCCTCCCTCACCTCCCTCTCCTCCCAGTCCCTCCCTCTCACTCCCTCTCCTCCCTCTCCTCCCTGTCCCTCCCTCTCCTCCCTGTCCCTCCCTCTCCTCCCTCACCTCCCTCTCCTCCCAGTCCCTCCCTCTTACTCCCTCTCCTCCCTCTCCTCCCTGTCCCTCTACTCCCTCTCCTCCCTCTCCTCCCTGTCCTTCC